>NC_069500.1:1326404485-1326601985 GCF_027579735.1 Bombina bombina
AAGGATTCTCTGCATCAGGCAACTTTTACTTTAATGTCCCTTTAAAGCACCCCATGGTTAATAAATCCTTAGTGACAGTGTAACTTTATATGTGGCACACAGCAGCTACTTTATAGCACATTGCAGAAGATTTACTGATTTCAGAACGTTTCTTGAAATTTCTGATTACATAGCATCAAGTTACCTGTCAGACTATATGACTGTCCTCCTAGGGTACAATTAAAGAAGCCAGTTTCAATAAAACCCTCTGCAGCTAGCCAGCTAGCTCAAAATTAAAGTGCAGCACAATGTTCTAAAGCTGGTATAAGCAGACAGAAACAAATAGGTGCAGTAATCATGTGTGGCACATTATTGCTTATTATTTGTGAGAACTGTCATATTCTGTATTCTATTGTACCTAAAATAAACATCAATATGTTTTTTAATATTCAATCATTGCAAAATAGGTAGCATACAGCATATATGTTTGTTTTTTTGCTGATCTAACCAAACAAAAGGAGCAAAAGTTTCAGATTAAGGGCCCGATTATAGAAAACTGCAACATACAAAACCACGCTGACACTTGAAGGTGCAGCCCTCAGGAACATCACTAGATAAAGGGACTGTCACTGCAAGTTGTGCGATGTCTCCCATAAAAATTAAAGGAACACTCAAGTCAAAATAAACTTTTAGGATTCAGAAAGAGCATGCAGTTTTAAGACACTTTGCAATTTACATCCATTATAATATTTTGCACAGTCTTTTTATATTCACACTTTCTGGGGAAAAAGATCCTACTGAACAAGTGCACAAGCTCAAAGGGTATACTTATACTAGTCTTTGATTGGCTGATATCTGTCACATGATACAGGGACTGAAAAATAGTAGAAAAATATTTGTCAGAAAAAAATCTACTGCTTATTTGAAATTCAGAGTAAGTGTTATTGCATTGTCTTTTTATTATGGACTTGTTAATTATGTAATTCTACTGCATTGAGTGGTCCTTTAATAGAACTAGCTGGAAAAGAAGAATTCATTGGGCATAGAGAAGTTACCAGGGGGAGCACTTTAAAAATTAAATTCTGCAGACAATACAAATCACTCTGCTTCCAGCTTATAGTATCTTACAATCAGCTCTATTTTCTTTCTTTCTTTCTATGTTATTCATCTTTATTTGGTTTTAGTCAACATTAAAAATAATAATTTAAAAACAAAAACAGATAAAATTTGCTTAGGTACAACTCACAAAAAGATCTCTAGACTAGTACCTCCATTTCTGTCTTTGGTAGTAAAGGTAAAGAAATTCCTTGTTTTCTTCTTGTGTCTATCTTGCAAAACATAGGTTAAATAACCTCAACATTATACATCAAGGAATCAGCTATACAGGGAGCAAAGACCGTTCTTTTATAAAGACTGGGAGTAAAGGGAAGGACAGAAGTCTGTCCGGTTAGCCATGATCCCAGAGCTATGCCATCGTTGGGTATAGTTATTGGTTATGGATGCTATATGGCGTGAGAAAGTAGTCTCAGGCCATGAATATCGCTAGTGAGGCTTTGATTTGGCCACAGTACAATTGAACACTGTGGAAAACAAATTGATTGTGTGTCTTTTATAAAACCCTAAAGGATAAATTTCAGCTACACCCATGGAACACCCCTGTTCAGACCACTAGCAGCTGCAGGGAAACGCATTTTACCATAATAAAAATAATGCAATTTAAATTTCGTATTATTAATATGAATTTCACTGCTTTTTTTTGCATGTACAGTGTAATTTTATTACAATTTCTACTATGTGCCTTAAATAGTTTTTTCTTGTTCAAGTTAAATACGAATTTTAATTTTTCCATATAATACTATTTTTGCAGATTAATGTGGTTATGATTTTTTATTCAATCAAATAATAAAATTTTTACTGCATATTTTTATTTCAATATTTCATTTATTCATTTTATTTAGGGCCAAATTACAAGTGGAGTGCAAACGTTTGTGACCGAGGGAAAAGGGGTTTATCGCGAGTTTTTGTGCTCTTAGTGCTTACCGCTCGTATTACGAGTTGAAAGTAAACGCAATCACTTTACGACAATTTACGACATTGCAGGCTGCTACAGATCCTGTGTGAGTGCTTCCAATGCCACTGGAAGTATTGGGATTCACGTGTTGACTACACAGCCCTGGGAGTGCAAGCCCCAAGTGTTCGAGTCAGTCGCACGCTTAATATGTGAAACACAACAAACCGCTGCATACTTAAAGGCACTACTACAGTTAAAAAAATATTTGAATAAGAATTATTAAAACACTAGCTGTTGCCCGCCGCTTCTCTCGTTTAGATTTTGGGATTTGTAAAAAAAAATAGCAAAAAACACGACCACTCGAAATGACGTGTGCTCACACGTGTGTGCCCATTTGGGTTAAACACTCGCTTACATGATCTTCGTGAGTTTTCATTAATTCTCTGTGTTTCTTGTACATGGGCACCAATTCAGCTAAGTTTTGGGCGGGGCGTCCATCCGGCACATCAAAAATATGTTATTATTATTCTATTTACAATTACTTTAATATTAAATTGTAATTATATATGACTTAAAGGGACACTTAACCCAAAATTTTAATTTCATGATTTAGGTAGAGAATACAAATTTAAACAACATACCAATTAACTTCTATTATCTAATTTTCTTCATTATTTAGATATCCTTTGTTGAAGAAACACAATGCATATGGGTGAGCCAATCACAAAAGGCATCTATGTGCAGCCACCAATCAGCAGCTACTGAGCCTATCTAGATATGCTTTTCAGCAAAGGCTATCAAGAGAATGAAACAAATTAAATAATTGAAGTAAATTAGAAAGTTGTTTAAAAGTGCATGCTCTTTCTAAATCATGAAATAAAAAATTTGGGTTTCATGTCCCTTTAACTGTCAGATGTGATATACACATCTTGAGAACAACTGACGTTAGGAGCAAGAAATATGGCATGTAAACATACTTTATAATGAAGATTTTTAAATTATAATACTTTTCTAACATCTTTTAAAGGAGAATCTAAATACCAATTCTCACGTCTGTAACATCTTCGGTTTTTGAGATATAGGTATCCACCTAAAAAATTCAAGGCCCTTTTTCACCCCCTTAGGGACATAATTTCCAAAAATCCTTCCTTAGTGGGTGCCTATGCCATAAAAACAACATACCTTCCACATTGCACGTTCTTAGGTTAAATGGTTTGAGCTGGGCATTGATGAGTCAGTAAGTCAGGACTTCTTTTATATACAGGTAGGCTTCGCTAATACAGCGCTTTGTGGAGCTAAAGTTCAACCTCCAAGGATTTTGAAACAGTGCTGTAATCATCGTGAGATTACAAGAAAAGTGACTGGCACCATTTTGTTATGTGCACGCCACCATTCACCCTTTTTACAGCATTACAGTGCAATCTGTGTCTCAGTGTTGTAGTCTGGCAAATTGTACTACAGTAATTGCCACTATTTTACAGGTACAGTTTTTATTGAATACTAATTGAATACTGTGCTGTACTAGTGTTAAAGTAAACTTAGCACTATTGTACCCCTAATATATGTTAGTTCAAACATGTTTTCAAGTTTTTAAACACACTGGCAAGTGAAAAGAAAGCTAAAACCGCCTTGTTTCACTTTAAGGCAGTTTTCACTTTACACCGGGCTCCAGTCCCTAACCTGCTGTATGAGTATATATAATAAAAATGATGTAAAAAAATATTGCACCTAAAAGTTATAAAGGTTCAAAGACATAAGATCTCAGGCAGGCAAAGGGCTTTAACATTGAGATACATTCATTTACATGTTTAAAAAAAAATGTATATGTATGTATAGATATGTCTATATATGTGTACAGTATGAGATGTGAGTGGAGGAATTCACAAACTTTACAATCACTATAAATAAAAATTGGAAGCAAAAAGCTCTTAATAATTGGCACCCTTTAAAAAAGGCATTTTCCATGACTTCCATCTATTTACTTTTTCAGCACAAACCTTTAAGTGATGGTAAACTTTCCACTTTTTATAATCAGATTCTGAATGTTATTGAGGTTTTAGATGGAATTTAATTGATCACTTCTAATTAAGATGCGCTTTAACTTACTTTTTAATCTAGCCGCGCCATTCTAATACCCTGCTCTCCTGCCCCATAAAGGTAATGTTTTTTTGTGAGCTAACAGTTTGAACTGTTTTCAAATCAGCAATTTACCTACAATGAAAGTGAATAATTAAAGTCCTAAAATATCACTAACATTCAGGATCTGATTATAAAATGTGGAAAGTTTATCATCACTTTAAGCTTCTTCTCCAAGTTACCGTGAGCTGAACCTGTACCTTTAAAGGTAATATGAAGTATATTTATGCTGTCTTTTCCTCAGTAACATCAGGGGGTGGAGGGGATTTGGATTCTAAAGATCCTATACAAAGCATTTTACATTCATTTATGTTCAAGAGAGATTTAAATGCTCTAGCAAAGTTTGCAGACTGCTCAAAAATAAATTGATATTGAGATTTAGATTAAACAAACACAGTAACATCATCAGCATAAGCAATATACTTTACAAAAGTAGTTTTCTCAATTGCCTCAACATATGCTATGTTATAGTCATCTTAAATGCAATTCAAGGGTCAATTGAAAAACATATAAAAATTGACTCAAAGGCAGTTAAAGGGACAGTAGAATTGTTATTGTTTTAATAGATACATAATCCCTTTATTACCAATTCCCCAGTTTTGCATAACCAACACAGTTATATTAAAAGGACATGTCATTTTAAACAATTTTCTAATTTACTTTTATCACCAATTTTGCTTTGTTCTCTCGGTATTCTTATTTGAAAGCTTACCCTAGGAGGTTCATATGCTAATTTCTTAGACCTTGAAGGCCACCTCTTTTCAGAATGCATTTTAACAGTTTTTCCCCACTAGAGGGTGTTAGTTTATGTATTTCATATAGATAACACTGTGCTCGTGCACGTAAAGTTATCTGGGAGCAGGCACTGATTGGCTAAACTGCAAGTCTGTCAAAAGAACTGAAATAAAGGGGCAGTTTGCAGAGGCTTAGATACAAGATAATCACAGATGTTAAAAGTATATTAATGTAACTGTGTTGGTTATGCAAAACTGGGGAATGGGTAATAAAGGGATTATCTATCTTTTAAAACAATAACAATTCTGGTGTAGACTGTCCCTTTAATATACGTTTTACCTCTGTGGTTACCTTGTATCTAAGCATCTTCTGACAGCCCCCTGATCACATGTCTGTGACTATATAAAATCTATTGAGTTACATTTAGTATTGTATTGTGCTAAATCTTAAATAACTCTCCAGGCGTTAACACAGTGTTATCTATATGGCCCACATGAACTTATCAGTCTCTTGTTGTTAAAAGCAATTTTAAAAGAATGTGATAAGAGGCAGCCCTCAAGGGCTTATAAATTAGCATATGAGATTACCTAGGTTTAGTTTCAACTAAGAATACCAAGAGAACAAAGCAAATTTGATGATAAAAGTAAATTGGAAAGTTGATTAAAATTACAAGTCCTATCTAAATAATGAAAGTTTAATTTTGACTAGACTGTCCCTTTAAGCCATCCGAACCTAGGGATTTATTGTTATTTAAAGGACCACTCAATGCAATAGAATTGCATAATTAAAAAGTGCATAATACAAAGACAATGATTTAACACCTACTCTGAATTTCAAATATTTTATTTCATTAATTTTGCAGTGATTGCTTATTTTTCCATTTTTGCAATACACCATGTAGCACGCTGCGCATTTCTGTAGGCAGCTCAGTGTGTTCAGTGCCTGCATAGGGAGACCGTACATCAGAGGACAGCAGCAGTATTTTGAGGGTGGTAGTAGCACATATATTTGGAGAGGCAACACTGTGGGGCACTGGTTACCTCTCAGTTCTCTTGGTGGGTGTTCTGTAAACACTTAAATAGGATTGTAAAAAATCCACATTTTAGTTTGCAGAGCCCTGATGCCGTCCTCACATCTCATTCTCATCTGCCGGCTCAGGTTTACTAAACCGTAGCTGTAATAAATCTTTAGGATGATGCTCTTACAGATCCTAAGTCCTGTATGTTCCCCTGCTAAAAAAACAAAACCGACCCTTTCTTTTCATAATAACCCTTTCCTGAACAGGCAGAGAACAGAAGCTGCACATATATCACAGTTTTTTTTTCTTTCCATATGTCTGTGCTGTAGGGATTTGTCATATCAGGGGTTGGGGCTTAAATGTGTATAAAACAAAATGTTCTCTGTAACAATCTCCCCACTTGTTTCTATGTCTGTAACCCACTCTAATTGCAAATTATGCCAGTAAAGTCTTAACATTTTATTTTTGAGTGACAACTGCAAAAATCAAATGGTACAATATTGTTTATAAATTGCATCATAAGACCTAAAAGACTGCTCTAAAAAATAAGTTACCACACCATACAAACTATAGTATCCAGCCAGTATCCCCGTGTTATAAACACCCCCAGATATTTTTGTTACCCTATAGACACTATGACATGTGGTAGATTATTCGTATTTTTTCATGAGATGGTGTGAAACCACGCCCAATCCACACACCCAAACCACACCCCTAATCCCACCCTCACTACTCCCATTTAAAAAGTGTCCAGGAATCGGCTGGACAAAAGGTGGCAACCCTAGATATGAGGGAGGCGGGTGGGTGGCCCATCGCTGGAGGGAGTAAGAGGAGGGTGAGAGGTCATGTGAGAGGGGCAGGAGCAAAGCATGAGAGGGGCGGGAGCGGGTGGGACCACTACGCTATGGAACAAAATGTAGTAGTAAGTGGGACGGAGGGAGAGGGGGATATCTGTCTGGGAAAGGGATCTGGGAGGGGGTGTGGTAGGGTATTGAGGGGGACAGCTACACTACAGAAAAAAAGGGGTTAAACAATTTTAAAAATAAATTTAGCCCAATTTTACTTGAAACTGGGTACTGGCAGGCAGCTGCCAGTACCTAAGATGGTGGTAAATAGGTAGAAGGGGAGGGTTAGAGAGTTGTTTTGTGGGGATCAGGGAGGTTGGACAGTAAGGGGGGTTCCTTCACTGCAGAAAATATGTAAAACAAAAAACAATAGCAAAAAAAAAAAATAATAATAATTGATTATGACTTTCTGCCAGTACTTAAAGGGACATTAGACACTAGATTTTTCTTTGCATAAATGTTTTGCAGATGAAACATTTATATAGCCTATACAACTTCTTTTTTTTTTTTTTTTAAATGTATACTTTTGCTTATTTTTAAATAACATTGCGCTAATTTTCAGACTCCTAACCAAGCCCCAAAGGTTTAGGAGAATACTGACGTATACCTACTCCAGCTTGCTCCTGTTTGTGTAAACAGTCTTTTCATATGCAGAGGAAGGGGGAGGGGGAGTGTCTGAATATTTCCCACTATCAGTGGGTGTTCTTGCCAATCTTTTTCACAGAGCTAAACTGGGAGCTTCTAAGTAAGTTTTTAAACTGTTTTATCCTGGATTTTTATATCAGTATCTGTGTATATTATTCTTTATAGTATTGTCTATTACATGCAGTTAAATGAAAATTTATGTATACTGTCCCTTTAAGATGGGGGGGACCTTTGGGGGGTTGGCAGTTGGAAGAGAGCTGTTTGAGAGGGGTCAGGGAGGGATCGGGGCTGGGATGTGTCAGGTGGGAGGCTGATCTCTACACTAAAGCTCCAAACAAACAAAAGATTGTTCCAGCCAGAAATAATTTAAAAAGACCTTTATTATCTCATATCTTGGGTCTAAGAAAAAATACAACGTTTCAGGCCTGCTATAGGCCCTTAGTCATGTATGGATGTAATAATGTAATCGGAATTAAGGTAGGAAAAATCTGATTGGCTGATTAAATCAGCCAATCAGATTCAAGTTCAATACGATTGGCTGATCCAATCAGCCAATCAGATTGAGCTCGCATTCTATTGGCTGTTCCGATCAGCCAATAGAATGCAAGCTCAATCTGATTGGATCAGCCAATCAGATTTTTCCTACCTTAATTCCAACCAATCGGAATTCGAGGGACGCCATCTTGGATGACGTCATTTAAAGGAACCTTCATTCGGCGAGTAGGCGTCGGTTGAAGAGGATGGATCCGCGTCAGCTGGAAGAAGATGGCTCCGCTCCGCTCCAGATGGATGAAGATAGAAGATGCCGCTTGGATAAAGATGTCTGCCGGTCCGGATGTCCTCTTCTGCCGCTCCAGATGTCCTCTTTTGGTCCATCGGTGCCCGGCTGGGTGAACACGACTCAAGGTAGGGAGATCTTCAGGGGGGGGTGGGTTTTAATGTTGGGGGGGTTGTATTTTTTTTTTACAGGCAAAAGAGCTAATTACTTAGGGGCATGCCCTGCAAAAAGCCCTTTTAAGGGCTGGTAAAAGAGCTGGTTACTTTTCAATTTAGAATAGGTTAGGGACCTTTATTATTTTGGGGGGCTTTTTTATTTTATTAGGGGGCTTAGAGTAGGTGTAATTAGCCTAATATTCTTGTAATCTTTTTTATTTTTTGTAATTTAGTTTAGTTTATTTAATTGTATGTAATTGTAGGTAATTTATTTAATTAATTTAATGATAGTGTAGTGTTAGGTTTAATTGTAACTTAGGTTAGGATTTATTTTACAGGTAATTTTGCAATTATTTTAACTAGGTAGCTATTAAAAAGTTAATAACTATTTAATAGCTATTGTACCTAGTTTAAATAAATACTAAGTTGCCTGTAAAATAAATATAAATCCTAAAATAGCTACAATATAATGATTCGTTATATTGTAGCTATATAAGGGTTTATTTTACAGGTAAGTATTTAGTTTTAAATAGGAATACTTTAGTTAATAAGATTTAATTTATTTCGTTAGATTAAAATTATATTTAACTTAGGGGGGTGTTAGGGTTAGGGTTAGACTTAGCTTTAGGGGTTAATACATTTATTAGAGTAGCGGCAAGGTCCGGTCGGCAGATTAGGGGTTAATACTTGAAGTTAGGTGGCAGCGATGTTAGGGAGGGCAGATTAGGGGTTAATACTATTTATTATAGTGTTTGCGAGGCGGGAGTGCGGCAGTTTAGGGGTTAATACACATTTATTATAGTGGCGGCGAGGTCCAGTCGGCAGATTAGGGGTTAATAAGTGTAGTTAGGTAGCGGCGACGTTGGGGGGCAGATTAGGGGTTAATAAATATTATGTAGGTGTCGGCGATGTTAGGGGCAGCAGATTAGGGGTTCATAGGGATAATGTAAGTGGCGGTGTGCGGTCGGCAGATTAGGGGTTAAAAATATTTATTATAGTGGCGGCGATGTGGGGGGCCTCGGTTTAGGGGTACATAGGTAGTTTATGGGTGTTAGTGTACTTTAGAGCACAGTAGTTAAGAGCTTTATAAACTGGCGTTAGCCCATAAAGCTCTTAACTACTGACTTTTTTTTGCGGCTGGAGTCTTGTCGGTAGAGGCTCTACCGATCACTTCAGCCAAGACTCTAAATACCGGCATTAGGAAGATCCCATTGAAAAGATAGGATACGCAAATACCAGCGGGCGGCCAAAAGCAGCGTTAGGACCCCTTAACGCTGCTTTTGACGGCTAACGCAGAACTCTAAATCTAGGCGTATGAAAGTCTAATGGAAGACAGTGAACCTGAATCTAAATCTTGGAGGAAAAAACTTAAAGCAAAATCCACCTTTGTACCCAAGTATAATCTATCTCCACAACTGGATACTGTCAATCAGTTGGTATGTCATGAGATCTCTCAATTAAAAATTTTACAGCAACCACAAAATCTAACTAAAGAAGAAAAATTGGCTTTAAAGGAAATACAAACTTGGGATGACATAATTATCAGGGAGGCCGACAAGGGGGACAATATAGTTCTCTTGCCCTTACCTATGTATATGAAACAAGTTGAGAAACAACTCAAGAATAAACAATGCTATCTCAAGCTATTTAATAATCCCAGCGACTCTTACAGCAAAATTTACAACAATCTTATTAAAGAAGCTTCTAGTATGGGAATTATCAATTCTGATGAAGTTACATTTCTCTCAACTAAAGAACCAAAAGTCGCCACTTTCTATCTCATCCCTAAGATTCATAAGCACATGGAAAATCCACCAGGTAGACCCATCGTTTCTGGTAATGAGTGTCTATCAGAATGTGCCAGCCAATACGTTGACCAGAGACTAAGAGAATTTGTAGAGGCCTTACCATCTTTTGTTAAAGATACCATGGAGGTATTACAGAGACTTGATAACATCACAGTTACAAAAGAAACATGGCTGGTAACCGCGGACGTGGAATCTTTATATACCTCCATAGAACATGAGCAAGGACTCAAAGCTGTAAAATTATTTTTGGATTAGGGATCAAAGGAAGATCCCACCCATGACACATTTATCCTCACACTTCTGGAATTTGTCTTCAAATATAACTTCTTCACTTTCGCCAACCAGTTTTTTCTGCAAGTACAAGGTACAGCAATGGGCACTGCATATGCACCCACATATGCCAATCTCTTTTTAGGGTGCTGGGAAAAACAGACTGTCTTTGCCGATTCCCACACAGTTGAAACCGACCAAATACCACTCTGGATTGGGTACATAGATGATATTCTATTCCTGTGGAAGGGCAGCAAAGAAGATTTAGAGATTTTTCAACAAAAACTTAATGAGAACAATTTAAACATCAAATTGACATTCTCAATGACATTCTCAATGAGCCAATCGGAAATTAATTTCCTAGATTTGGCTATATATAAAGATACAGAAGGAAAAATCCAAACCAATCTTTACAGGAAAGAAACTGCTACCAACAGTCTGCTTCACAAGAACTGTGCACATGCTACCAGTAGGTGAATTCCTACGAATAAGGAGAAACTGCAGCGATAACCAGCAATTCAGACAACAAGCTAAACAACTGGAAAAGACACTAACTGATCGAGGATATAGTAGAAGAAGCATTAAGAAGGCAAAAACAAGAGCCATACACACTGATCGTATGGACTTACTCAGAACTAAAAACAAAAAGAAGGATGAACACACAAGATTAATTGTAACATATAATCCACATATCCATCTAGTATGTGAAATCTTAAACAAACACTGGAACATTCTAACACTTGATCATGATCTGAAAGCATTTGTAGGAGACAGGGTCCAGATAGGCTACAGGAGAACCAAAAATATTAAGGATATGGTTTCAAGCAACCATTACCGGGTTGGCAAAACGAGAACTGCTATTGCCCCAGGTTCTTTTCCATGTGGTACCTGTTCCTCATGCAAGTTTATCAGAAAGATAAAATCCAAGATCGTTTTGGACATACACATACAATTAAGAATTACATCAGCTGTTCTACGGAAAGTGTAATTTATGTACTACATTGCAGCTGTCCAAAAATCTATGTTGGCATGACTAGCAGAAAACTGCGTGTCAGACTGCAGGAACACATCAGAAATATTAAAAATGCTGCCAAAGATTTAGAAGAGAACAAAATGATTTCCTCTGTGGCATCCCATTTCCTTCCCCATCACTGTTCTAACTCAAAAGACCTAAAATGCCAGGGAATTGAAAAAATCTCCCTAGGAATCGGGGGGGCAAATTAGAACAAGAGAGCAGAATATCGAGGAATATATCTTCTTGACTGTATACATCAAAAAGGAATGAACAAGCAGAATAATTCTTTACTGTTTCCTATGAACACTATACCAGCTCATAATTCCATAATTACTGTCTTTATTAAGGGAACACTTTGTATTTATGTTTGATCCATCTTTTTCTTTTGATACAATATTTCCATCCGATGGTTCTATAGTTATTTCCCCTTTCCCCAATTTTTGGTCATGGTATTTATTTTTAATTTCACTTTGGGGATTATTACACAATCTGTTTTTAATTTTTCCCATTGTTCCCCCTCCCTTTCATTTTCCCTTTCCCCTTTCCCCTTTTTCCTTTTCTGTTTGGTTACTCCTTTGTTTTCCCCCCCTTCATCCCACTTGTATCATTATCTGTTCACATTTGGAACAGTCCTATTATTCACTTTTTAGTACCTCATGTCAATGTCACTTCATTTTAGTATTATTATAATCTTATAACAATATATTATATAGTATTTTTCTTTTTTTTTGCCTCTGTATTTACTAGGTAGTCACACTATACAATGTTCACTTTTTTGTTTTTTTACACATACATTTTTATTCACTTTTCCTTTTCTAATAATTCATTATTCATCAGTTCTCACATTCCATTATTTTATTACACCGTTGCATTTTATGGCACTTTTTTACCATGTATCTATTCCTATTCAGATGAACCATCAATCTTTAGATAAACAATTAGTACAATATGATATTACCCTATATATAGACGGTTATCGTGTCACTGTAATTTTACAGGACTGAGCCAAGTAAGAGTATAGTTAATAACTCCTGTCCTTTGATTCGTTTTTTCTTCAATTTGCCCTGTAGCAAATCTGGCAATATACATTCATACACAGATCAAGGTGTCTGTCTCCTAATATCGGCTCCTCTGTTTACTAGGGTTACTTAGTAACAGTTCTGAGATCTCTGTGACATATCTGGAACTGTCAGACATACACTCACCCTCCTAAACCAATGAATTGACAGCTATCCGAGAGCCAATCAGAGGGCTCCAATATCGAGTGCCCTTTAGATCCAGCCTATAAATGTCCTGTATGAAGGCGGGCGCCCCACCTTTGACAAAGCCGAAAGGCGAAACATGTCAGGGCTGATGGGGACTTCTTGTCTCTGTTTTTAACTAAAAACAGTTGTGTTAACTTGTGGGACTTAGTATTAAATAGTTGAATTTCGCCTGGGACTTAATGTTCATGTAAATTAGATAGCAACACTTATACCATAGAAGCGACTAACTGATGTACCTTACTGTAATTAATTCTTAATAATATGGAGGGAAACCTTCCTACTAGAACGTAAATAAGTGCTGACTTGCAACTATTGAAACTATTGGCAAATATTTAAAACCTTCAACTCTAGTTGGAGCAGTTCAGCTATCTATTATAAACTCTAAGCTACATTTGTAGTGAGAACATTAATGTACCAACCGATCTAACTGCATCCAGATTTAGAATACTTATCTAAAAGTTGATACACAATCGTAATACAGCTAACTATATTATTAGCTTTACTAACCATATGGTGTTTGGTCTTAATGGTAGCAACTTTGCTCACTCATAATAGAAATAACCTGGTTGTTTTCTTCTCCAGTTGGAACCTATTTGCAACCACTTCTGTTGTGATATAACATTGACACCTTTTCATAGTATGCTACCGTTATAGAGTAATGTAATCCAGAGTTTCCCTCTTACAGTACTGCAGCACTGCCTTTTACTTATGTGAATCTACAGTCAGCTGTGGGCACACACGCTATAATAATTGCATTTGACAAATCACTAATAGTTAGAATTAATTCTAGCACATGACTAGAATTTTTTCTTAGTACCCATTGTCGCACTGTGGATAATACCTACACGTTACTCACGCAAATATTCTAGTAAATAATTTTATTGTGTTACACCCCCTTTTTTTCTGCTACTTTAGGGCTACTAATATTAACTTGCAATTTTATTTTCTAATGGTACCTTTATTGACCTGACCAGTACGATTTCATAGGCAGTATGCCAAAGTATATGCACCAACAGTAGCACAAGTTTTATACAAACACCTCCAGGTCAATCACCTGCTCTACTCCTGATATATATCTAGTATAATTATCATCCCTGCGTACTCTTTGCAGTCTGATGATAACAGAATTGACCTAGATATTCATTTTTGTTTAACTACTTATGTAGCAATTTGGTCACTTGTCTCCCAGTTGAGGCACTGTGTCCAATTAAGGTGTTACTATATAACTCCTTTTGTTACTACTTATTACTGCCAATAGGAGTCTTATTAATAATACTTGAACTCTCCCTTTCAAATTTCTGCATCATTGCAGTGTATATCGGTGACACATAAATAACCTATTCTAGGAGATCCCAGATCCCACATATTATTAAATATCTCTTGCTGCCTCAGTACACACACAAGTACTTTAGTCATATATTAGACTCAGGTGTTAATTTGACTCTACATTTTGGGTTTCTTACTTTATACCCTGAGATATTTACTCTCTGGGTCCCTACCCATACCTGTTTCCCACTTAGTTGATCACACTGTGGTTTTTAACTTTTCATTTTGTTTTTAATATTTATTATTAAAGTTAAAGGGACAGTCTAGGCCAAAATAAACTTTTATGATTCAGATAGTGCATGTAATTTTAAACATTTTTCCAATTTACTTTTATCATCAATTTTGCTTTGTTCTCTTGGTATTCTTAGTTGAAAGCTTAACCTAGGAGGATCATATGCTAATTTCTTAGACCTTGAAGCCCACCTCTTTCAGAATGCATTTTAACAGTTTTTCACCACTAGAGGGTGTTAGTTCACATATTTCATATAGATAACACTGTGCTCGTGCACGTGAAGTAATCTGGGAGCAGGCACTGATTGGCTAGACTGCAAGTCTGTCAAAAGAACTGAAAAAAGGGGCAGTTTGCAGAGGCTTAGATACAAGATAATCACAGAGGTTAAAAGTATATTATTATAAATGTGTTAGTTATGCAAAACTGGGAAATGGGTAATAAAGGGATTATCTATCTTTTAAAACAATAAAAATTCTATTGTAGACTGTCCCTTTAAGTCTTATGTTCCCTCCTCCATATGGACGGTTTCCCATTGTATGCCAATATGGCTCTTTTTTCCCTTTAGATGTTGAGTGCTATTCATGTACATACCTTTGCAATTGATTTGCGATTGCATTCCTTCTAAAAAAAATACAATTTTTGTTGAAGAAACAGCAATACACATGGATGAGCCAATCACACGAGGCATCTATGCGCAGCCCCAATCAGCAGCTATGCTTTTGAGCAATGGATATCAAGCAAATAAAACAAATTAGATAATAGAAGTAAATTAGAAAGTTTCTTAAAATTGCATGCTCTTTCTAAATCATGAAAGAAAAAATTTGGGTTTCATGTCCCTTTAACTGACACATCAGGGGCGCGATTATATATACGGTGCAGGCTTCAGCGCAAGCACTGCAACCCGCGCCACCCATAATTTCACCTCGCACATCGGGGTATTGCATATACCCCGCCGGCAGTTCATAAAGTGCCCTAAGTCGGATAAACTATCGATGTCCAGAAATTAGCGTAAATACAAATTTAGAAATTGCCGGTGCCTAGGAAAATAAAAGAAAATAACAAATCTCCCGTAAAAGTCTAACACGCCTCCCAAAAATAATCCCGACACGTAAAGACCCCTATAGCCCTGAAATTATATTGGATATTCAAATCAGCCAATAGAATTTCAGTAGCTTTCGTCCTATTGGCTGATTTGAATTTGAAGAATCAAATCAGCCAATAGGAATTCAAGGGACACCATTTTTAATCGCGTCCCTTAAATTCTCTATTCAGTGTGCGGCGAAGATCGTACGAAGAGGGTCCTCTATGCTCCATGGCTCTGCGGTTGCCGGTCTTCAGTGCCAGGGTCGCCGGTCTTCAGTTCCAGGGTCGCCGGTCTTCAACTCCGCGGTCTTCAGTCTTCAGCTCCGCTCCGCAAAGGATGTTCCAGGAAGAAGAAAGATGAGGTCACCGCTTGGAAGAAGACTTCACCACCTGGAAAAGGACCTTCTCCGCTGGACTTCAGGAACGGTGAGTAGCAACCTGGGGTTTAGACTTAGGGGTTTTTAAGGGGTTTTTGTGGGGTTTTATATTATTTAGATAGGGTGGACAGTTAAAGAGCTGAATGCCCTTTTAAGGGCAATGCCCAACAAATGCCCTTTTCAGGGCAATGGGTAGTTTAGGGTTTTTAGCGTTAGGTTATTTTATTTTGGTGGGTTTGGTGGGTGGGGGTTTTTACTGTTAGGAGGGGCTCTGTGTATTTTTTTGTAAAAGAGCTGATTATGTTGGGGCAATGCCCTAAAAAAAAAGCCCTTTTAAGGGCTACTGGTAGTTTATTAAAGTAGGGGGTGATTTTATTTTGGGGGGCTTTTTTATTTTCATAGGGATTAGGTATAAGTTTTGTAAAATTTGGTCATTTTCTTTATTTTCTGTAATCTTAGATTTTTTTATTTTCTGTAATTGTAGCTTAAAGAGACAGTCTACTCCAGAATTTTGATTAGACTGTCCGTTTAATTTATACTTAGTTTATTTGTATTTTTAAAGTAGTGTTAGTTTATTTTATTTTAATAGTAACTTTAGTATTTTGTAAATTAGGTAATTTGGGTTCATTTAGGGGGTGTTAGTTTAGGGGGGTTAGGTTAGGGGTTAGGTCTATTGCGTTGTGGGCTTTGGCGGTTTAGGGGTTAATACTTTAATAGGTTTATTGTGTTGTGGGCTTTGGCGGTTTAGGGGTTAATAGTTTTAATGGGTTTATTGCGTTGTGGGTTAATGGCAGATTAGGGGTTAATAGTTTTAATGGTTTATTGCATTGTGGGTTAATGGCAGATTAGGGGTTAATAGTTTTAATAGGTAGTTTGCGATGTTGGGGTTGGCAGATTTAGGAGTTAATAATTTAGTTATTACTTGCAGTGTTGGTTTGATGGCGGATATAGGGGTTAATACACTTTATTAGTTATTGTGGTGGGGGATTGCGGTTGACAGGAAGGTAGAGATTGCGCATGCGTTAGGTGTTAGTTTATTTTTTAAGGCATTTTCGGGAGTTACGGTGCTCTCATACTCAGCGCAAGGCCTGCTACGGCTGCCTTTTATGGGGAGGTAAAAATGGAGTAAAATTTCTCCATTTTCGCCACGTAAGTCTTTGCACTGGATATTGGATACCGATTTGCGACGTGGTCCCATGATAGCCTATGGGAGTAAAAATTGTGGGCAATGGGTAAAATATACGTGCCGCATTTACATGAGGTGCTGTATATACTATACCAAGCCCACGCAAAAAACAGCGTCACTGGCTTTTTCAGGCGACGCCGCATATGTAATGGGGCCCCTGGAGTAGATATCAACATCCGCTGCTTGGTAGATCTACTCCAAACTCTTTGATTGCAGCACCTGCACTAGGGTTTGCTTTACTCAGATTCACAGATTGGAAATGCTAGAAAATGCTGCTGATTCCTGATAAATGTAAGTTAAGCCTGAATACAGTGA
This sequence comes from Bombina bombina, assembly GCF_027579735.1. Lineage (NCBI taxonomy): Eukaryota > Metazoa > Chordata > Amphibia > Anura > Bombinatoridae > Bombina > Bombina bombina. The sequence continues at coordinate 1,326,421,665 of NC_069500.1, forward strand.
TTTAATAATGACTGGTATCATGCTTACTCTCAGGGGTAATACCCTTATAGATATGCTATATAAAACGTTTGCTGGCATGTTTAATCGTTTTTTATATATGCTTGGTGATAAAACTTATTGGGGCCTAATTTTTACCACATGGCTGGCTGTATTTTTGCCTAGAAACAGTTTCCTGGGGCTTTCCATTGTTGTAATATGAGTGGGAGGGGCCTATTTTAGCGCTTTTTTGCGCAGTTAAAATTACAGACTGAGGCATCCAGTTTTCCTCAGGAGTCCCCTGAATGCTACAGGACATCTCTAAAGAGCCTAAAATCGTTTATTGGGGAAGGTAGGAGCCACAGTAAAGCTGTGGCACTTTGCTGGGACTGTTAAAAAACGTCTGTCTTTTTTTTTATCGGTTTTTTGAACTAAGGGGTTAATCATCCATTTGCAAGTGGGTGCAATGCTCTGTTAGCCTATTACATACACTGTAAAAATTTTGTTTGTGTAACTGCCTTTTTTCACTGTTTTTCAAATTTTGACAAAATTTGTTTCTCTTAAAGGCACAGTACCGTTGTTTTATATTGCTTGTTAACTTGAATTAAAGTGTTTTCCAAGCTTGCTAGTCTCATTGCTAGTCTGTATAAACATGTCTGACATAGAGGAAACTCCTTGTTCATTATGTTTAAAGGCCATGGTGGAACCCCCTTTTAGAATGTGTACCAATTGTACTGACTTCACTCTAAGCAATAAAGATCATATTCTGTCTTTAAAAAATGTATCACCAGAGGAATCTAGCGAGGGGGAAGTTATGCCGACTAACTCTCCCCACGTGTCAGATTCTTTGACTCCCGCTCAAGGGACTCACGCTGAAATGGCGCCAAGTACATCAAGGGCACCCATAGCGTTTACTTTACAAGACATGGCGGCAGTCATGGATAATACACTGTCAGCGGTATTAGCCAGACTACCTGAACTTAGAGGTAAGCGAGATAGCTCTGGGGTTAGACGAAATGCAGAGCATACTGACGCTTTAAGAACCATGTCTGATACTGCCTCACAATATGCTGAAGCTGAGGAAGGAGAACTTCAGTCTGTGGGTGATGTTTCTGATTCAGGGAGAATCCCTGATTCTGATATTTCTACATTTAAATTTAAGCTTGAACACCTCCGCGTATTACTTAAAGAGGTTTTAGCTGCTCTGAATGACTGTGACACAATTGCAGTGCCAGAGAAATTGTGTAGACTGGATAAATACTTTGCAGTGCCGGTGTGTACTGATGTTTTTCCAATACCTAAAAGGTTTACAGACATTATTAATAAGGAATGGGATAGACCAGGTGTGCCGTTCTCTCCCCCTCCTATTTTTAGAAAAATGTTTCCTATAGACGCCACCACACGGGACTTATGGCAGACAGTCCCTAAGGTGGAGGGAGCAGTTTCTACTTTAGCAAAGCGTACTACTATCCCTGTCGAGGACAGTTGTGCTTTCTCAGATCCAATGGATAAAAAATTAGAAGGTTACCTTAAGAAAATATTTTGTTAACAAGGTTTTATCCTACAGCCCCTTGCATGCATTGCCCCTGTCACTGCTGCTGCGGCGTTCTGGTTTGAGTCTCTGGAAGAGGCCTTACAGGTAGCGACTCCATTGGATGACATACTTGGCAAACTTAGGGCACTTAAGCTAGCCAACTCTTTTGTTTCTGATGCCATTGTTCATTTGACTAAACTAACGGCTAAGAATTCTGGTTTTGCTATACAGGCGCGCAGAGCGCTATGGCTTAAATCATGGTCAGCTGACGTGACTTCAAAATCTAAGCTGCTTAACATTCCCTTCAAGGGGCAGACCTTATTTGGGCCTGGTTTGAAGGAGATTATTGCTGATATCACTGGAGGTAAAGGTCATGCCCTTCCTCAGGACAGGTCCAAATCCAGGGCCAAAAAGTCTAATTTCCGTGCCTTTCGAAACTTCAAGGCAAGTGCGGCATCAACCTCCTCTAATGCAAGACAAGAGGGAACTGTTGCTCAGTCCAAGGCGGTCTGGAGGCCAAACCAGACCTGGAACAAAGGTAAGCAGGCTAAAAAACCTGCTGCTGCCTCTAAGACAGCATGAAGGAACGGCCCCCTATCCGGTAACAGATCTAGTGGGGGGCAGACTTTCACTCTTTGCCCAGGTGTGGGCAAGAGATGTTCAGGATCCCTGGGCGTTGGAAATTATATCCAAGGGGTATCTTCTGGACTTCAAAGCTTCTCCCCCCATGTGTAAGAGACCTCCTAGTTATGGGAGTGATCCATCCAGTTCCAAAAGAGGAACAAGGACAGGGTTTTTACTCAAATCTGTTTGTGGTTCCCAAAAAAGAGGGAACATTCAGACCAATTTTGGATCTAAAGATCTTAAACAAATTCCTCAGAGTTCCATCATTCAAGATGGAAACCATTCGTACCATCCTGCCTATGATCCAGGAGGGTCAATATATGACTACAGTGGATCTAAAGGATGCTTATCTTCACATTCCGATACACAAAGATCATCATCGGTTTCTAAGGTTTGCCTTTCTAGACAGGCATTACCAGTTTGTAGCTCTTCCCTTTGGATTAGCTACAGCCCCAAGAATCTTCATGAAGGTTCTAGGGTCCCTTCTGGCGGTCCTAAGGCCGCGGGGCATAGCAGTAGCCCCTTACTTAGACGACATCCTGATACAGGCGTCAAACTTCCAAATTGCCAGGTCTCATACAGACATAGTACTGGCATTTCTGAGGTCGCATGGGTGGAAAGTGAACGAGGAAAAGAGTTCTCTATCCCCACTCACAAGAGTTTCCTTTCTAGGGACTCTGATAGATTCTGTAGAAATGAAAATTTACCTGACGGAGTCCAGGTTATCAAAGCTTCTAAATTCCTGCCGGGTTCTTCATTCCATTCCGCGCCCTTCGGTGGCTCAGTGTATGGAAGTAATCGGCTTAATGGTAGCGGCAATGGACATAGTGCCGTTTGCACGCTTACATCTCAGACCACTGCAACTATGCATGCTCAGTCAGTGGAACGGGGATTACACAGATTTGTCTCCTCAACTGAATCTGGACCAAGTGACCAGGGATTCTCTTCTCTGGTGGCTATCTCGGGTCCATCTGTCCAAAGGTATGACCTTTCGCAGGCCAGATTGGACAATTGTAACAACAGATGCCAGCCTTCTCGGTTGGGGTGCAGTCTGGAACTCCCTGAAGGCTCAGGGATCGTGGACTCAGGAGGAGTCTCTCCTTCCAATAAATATTCTGGAGCTAAGAGCGATATTCAATGCTCTTCAGGCTTGGCCTCAGTTAGCAACTCTGAGGTACATCAGATTTCAGTCGGACAACATCACGACTGTGGCTTACATCAACCATCAAGGGGGAACAAGAAGTTCCCAAGCGATGTTAGAAGCCTCAAAGATAATTCACTGGGCAGAGATTCACTCCTGCCACCTATCAGCTATCCATATCCCAGGTGTAGAGAACTGGGAGGCGGATTTTCTAAGTCGACAGACTTTTCATCCGGGGGAGTGGGAACTCCATCCGGAGGTGTTTGCACAAGTGATTCATCGCTGGGGCAAACCAGAACTGGATCTCATGGCGTCTCGACAGAACGCCAAGCTTCCTTGTTACGGATCCAGGTCCAGGGACCCCAGGGCGACGCTGAAAGACGCTCTAGCAGCACCCTGGTCTTTCAACCTAGCTTATGTGTTTCCACCGTTTCCTCTGCTCCCTCGTCTGATTGCCAAGATCAAGCAGGAGAGAGCATTGGTGATTCTAATAGCGCCTGCCTGGCCATGCAGGACTTGGTATGCAGATCTAGTGGACATGTCATCATTGCCACCATGGACTCTGCCTCTGAGACAGGACCTTCTACTTCAGGGTCCTTTCCTCCATCCAAATCTAATTTCTCTGAGACTGACTGCATGGAGATTGAACGCTTGATTTTATCAAAGCGTGGCTTCTCCGAGTCAGTCATTGATACCTTAATACAGGCACGAAAGCCTGTCACTAGGAAAATTTACCATAAGATATGGCGTAAATATCTTTATTGGTGCGAATCCAAGGGTTACTCATGGAGTAAGGTCAGGATTCCCAGGATATTATCTTTTCTCCAAGAAGGCTTGGAAAAAGGTTTGTCAGCTAGTTCCTTAAAGGGACAGATTTCTGCTCTGTCTATTCTTTTGCGCAAGCGTCTGGCAGATGTTCCAGAAGTTCAGGCATTTTGTCAGGCTTTAGTCAGAATCAAGCCTGTGTTCAAACCTGTTGCTCCACCATGGAGCTTAAATTTTGGTTCTTAAGGTTCTTCAAGGAGTTCCGTTTCAACCTCTTCATTCCATAGATATAAAGCTTTTATCTTGGAAAGGCCTTTTTTTGTAGCTATTTCCTCGGCTCGTAGAGTGTCTGAGCTATCTGCCTTACAATGTGATTCTCCTTATCTGATTTTTCATTCTGATAAGGTAGTTCTGCGTACCAAGCCTGGGTTTTTACCTAAGGTGGTATCTAACAAGAATATCAATCAAGAGATTGTTGTTCCATCCTTGTGTCCCAATCCTTCTTCAAAGAAGGAACGTCTATTACACAATCTGGACGTGGTTCGTGTTTTAAAGTTTTACTTACAAGCTACTAAAGATTTTCGACAAACATCTGCTTTGTTTGTTGTTTACTCTGGACAGAGGAGAGGTCAAAAGGCTTCGGCAACCTCTCTTTCTTTTTGGCTAAGAAGCATAATACGCTTAGCCTATGAGACTGCTGGACAGCAGCCTCCTGAAAGGATTACAGCTCATTCTACTAGAGCTGTGGCTTCCACTTGGGCCTTTAAAAATGAGGCTTCTGTTGAACAGATTTGCAAGGCGGCGACTTGGTCTTCGCTTCATACTTTTTCAAAATTCTACAAATTTGATACTTTGCTTCTTCGGAGGCTATTTTTGGGAGAAAGGTTTTACAGGCAGTGGTACCTTCCGTTTAAGTACCTGCCTTGTCCCTCCCTTCATCTGTGTACTTTAGCTTTGGTATTGGTATCCCACAAGTAATGGATGATCCGTGGACTGGATACACCTTACAAGAGAAAACACAATTTATGCTTACCTGATAAATTTATTTCTCTTGTGGTGTATCCAGTCCACGGCCCGCCCTGTCATTTTTAGGCAGGTTATTTTTAAATTTAAACTACAGTCACCACTGCACCCTATGGTTTCTCCTTTCTCTGCTTGTTTTCGGTCGAATGACTGGATATGGTAGTGAGGGGAGGAGCTATATAACAGCTTTGCTGTGGGTCCTCTTGCAACTTCCTGTTGGGAATGAGAATATCCCACAAGTAATGGATGATCCGTGGATTGGATACACCACAAGAGAAATAAATTTATCAGGTAAGCATAAATTGTGTTTTTGCTCATTGCTTAATTTGTACATCCCCATTAACTTTCAGCAACTCAGAAGCTGACATATTATGCTGTGTTTTTGCTTTTTCTTGCTCAAGACAAATATCCATTTTTTTTAGTTCTTTACCTTTTCTTCAGATGTAAAATTGCAGCCAAAGTATTTATGTGCTTAAAGGGACAGTATACACTCATTTTCATATAACTGCATGTAATAGACACTACTATAAAGAATAAGATGCACAGATACTGATATAAAAATCCAGTATAAAACTGTTTAAAAACTTACTTAGAAGCTCTCAGTTTAGCTCTTTTGAAAAGGTAGCTGGAAAGCCCACTGCAAGTGGGAAATAAGACCCTCCCCCCTCCCCCTTATTTTGCATATGAAAAGACCCTTTACACAAACAGGAGCAAGCTGGAGTAGGTATACGTCAGTATTCTTATAAAACATTGGGGCTTGGTTAGGAGTCTGAAAATCAGAGCAATGCTATTTAAAAATAAGCAAAACTATACATTAAACAAACTTTATGGGCTTTATAAATAGATCATTTACAAAACATTTTATGCAAAGAAAAAATGAGTGTATAATGTCCCTTTAACCTTCCCAGCTTCCTGCACCTCTTCCTGGGTCTGCAGCCATGCTGAGTCCCTAGTGGGAGCTTAGCAGAACACAGCCTCACAGGTGCAACCTACAGTGAAAAGCAGGGGACAACCCTTTGTGAGACACACTGTTCTCAAGGTACAAACTGCCTTTTGAGAATTCTGATGTGTTCCTTCACTGCAGAGTTTGGTGAAGCAGGTTATTTGTACTTACTTTAAAAGGGACATAAAACCATTTTTTTCTCTTGTAATTCAGATAGAGAATACAATTTTAACCAACTTTCCATTTTACTTCTATTATCAAATTTTCTTTGTTTTCTTGTTATCCTTTCTTGAAAAGCAGGGATGTGCACGTGTCTGCAGCATTATATGGCATTAGTTTTGCAACAATATTATGCGTTAACAAAAGCACTAGATGGCAGCACTATTTCCTGTCATTTAGTGATCCAGACATGTGCACCCTACCTATCTAGGTATCTCTTCAACAAGGAACAACATGAGAACAAAGCAAATGTTATAATATAATTAAATTGGAAATGCTTTTAAAAATTGTATTCTCTAATTTAATTATGAAAGAAAAAAATTGGGTTTCAGAAAAAACAGAAAATAAAAATAAAATGACTTTCCAATTTACTTTTATCATCAAATTTGCTTTGTTCAAATGGGATTCTTTGAGACATAAACCTAGGTAGGCTCATATGCTAATTTCTAAGGTCTTGAAGGCCACTTCTTCTGATTTTATTAGATTTTTTCAGCTAGACAGAGCTAGTTCATGTGTGCTATTTCGATAAGAGTGAGTAGAGTCAGCACTGATTGGCTGAAATGCACGTGTAAAAAAAAAAAAAACAGAGTTAAGGGGACAGTCTGCAGAGGCTTAGATACAAGGTAATCACAGAGGTAAAATGTGTATTAGTGTATAACAGTGTTGGTTATGCAAAACTGGGGAATGGTAAATAAAGGGATTATCTGTCTTATTTGAACAATCAAAATCTTCAAGTATATTGTCCCTTTAAAGTCCCTTTACAGTGGGATGTGGCTACTCAGGAAATGTTGAGGACAGACATAGTTTACATAAAGCTCCCATCAGCAGAAATAGAACTATTGCACCTTAAGTGGGTGAGACTCTGTGACATAGGAGGAGTCTCAGGTCCAAAGGCAACCATTTAACCCTTCATTGGATTTAATTTGATTTCATTAACCAAAGTGTATAGATTATAAACATATAAATACAGTGCGCGTGTGTGTGTATTTATAAAACAATATTAATTGTGAGTGGGGGGGCTGAAATTGAACCAGATGGAAAGTCTTAGTGGAGTATAATAGCCAAGACTAAGTGGGGTCAGTTAGGTAACAAGTACTGAAGACAAAGTGACTTGTGCATAAACAGTAAGCAACTGAAAAAGCCAAATGATAGGGTGAGACTCCAAAAGACACTAAGTATAGACCGGCTCCAGGTATATAATGTGAGCCACACTTCTAAACAGTCTCCCTTACATTCAAGCAGAGGAATGCACTAAAGCAATGTTTCCCAACTCCAGTCCACAGGATGCTTAAAAGGCCACATATTTATTATATCTTAACTAGAGCACAGGTGAACTGATCAGGTGATGGGTGAACTAAATATTTCACCTGTGCTCTAGTTAAGATATAAAGAATATGTGGTCTGTTAAGGGTCCTGAGGACTGGGTTTGGGAAACGCTGCAGTAAAGTATATCATAACCGCTTGCTCTCAAACAGAACACTAAGACAGAATGAACCGCTCTTGTTAACAGTTAAACCGTGACCGGTATCAGCGTGTCAGGTACCCAGAGGCAAGCAATGTGTATACCTCTATCAGCAGCGTGTGTATAGTCTTCACTCACCCACCTCCAGGCAAAGTTTAGATCCGTCTAAGGTGATCAGGCTAACAGCTGCACAGATCCGTGGTTTTAGTGTGTAGGAGCAACGCAAGACACCTTTCCCTGACATGCCTCTCACGGCAACTGCAGCTTAAAGGAACCACATGGCAACCAGACACCCAATGGGGTGTATCACAAATCCGAAGAGTCCTGACGTCACCGGCTCCTGATTTTTTAGGCGATCTCACAGGGAGTCTGAGGCTACTACAAAGGAGTGGATTCCCCACGATCCACTGTTATAATTTTAAAAAAAAAGTTCCAAAGCAGCCTCATATAAAAAAAGTAAAAAACTTTTTTTTTTGTAGGACTTGGCTCCTGCTTTAAACATCTAGTAGGAAGAGCTTATCAGCCAATGAGCACAAGTAGGAAGTGCCTATCAGCCAATGAGCATTAGCAGGAAGCGCCTATTAACAAACTGGTGTTAGTAAAGTACACAATGGATACACCTGCATTAGTTTCAATTTAAATTGTTTTTACTTCGCGTGCGCGCAATTGCGCAACAACCACTGCCACCAATGAGTGGGAGAGAAGGAGATGGGGGGGGGAATTAATGATCAAAAGGATCTGGGAGGGGGGTATTGAGGGGGGGCAGCTACACTACAGAAAAATGTAAATTACATTAAAAAAAAAAACTTTTTAGGGAGGCAAATTGGGTACTGGCAGACAGCTGCCAGTACCCAAGATGGCAGCAAATAGGTAGTGGACAAGGGTTATAGAGCTGTTTGGGGGGGGGGGGGGTCAGAGAGGTTGGGGGCTATTTTGGGGGTCCATCACAGCTAAACAGATATATATTTATTTATTTTTTAAATTAATAAAATGGGATGTGTCAGGTGGGAGGCTTATCTCTACACTAAAGCTAAAATTAACCCTTCAAGCTCCCTAATTAACCCCGTCACTGCTGGGCATAATACAAGTGTGGTGCGCAGTGGCATTTAGCAGCCTTCTATTTACCAAAAAGTAATGCCACAGCCATATATGTCTGCTATTTCTGAACAAAGGGGATCCCAGAGAAGCATTTACAACCATTTGTGCCATAATTGCACAAGCTGTTTGTAAATAATTTCAGTAAGAAACCCAAAGTTAGTGAAAAAAATGAACGATTTTTTTTATTTCATCGAATTTGGCGGTGAAATGGTGGCATGAAATATATCGAAATGGGCCTAGATCAATACTTTGGGTTGTGTGCTACACTATCCTAAAGCTAAAATTAACCCTGCAAGCTACCTAATTAACCCCTTCACTGCTGGGTCTAATACAAGTGTGGTGCGCAGCGGCATTTAGCGGCCTTCTAATTACCAAAAAGTAATGCCACAGACATAAATGTCTGCTATTTCTGAACAAAGGGGATCCCAGAGAAGCATTTACAACCATTTAAGCCATAATTGCACAAGCTGTTTGTAAATAATTTCAGTGAGAAACCTAAAGTTTGTGAAACAGTTTGTGAAAAAGTGAACGATTTTTTTTATTTGATCGCATTTGGCGGTGAAAAGGTGGCATGAAATATACCAAAATGGGCCTAGATCAATACTTTGGGTTGTCTACTAAAAAACAAATTTATACATGTCAAGGAATATTCAGGGATTCCTGACAGATATCAGTGTTCCAATGTAACTAGCGCTAGTTTTGAAAAATAAAATAGTTTGGAAATAGCAAATTGCTACTTGTATGTATTGCCCTATAACAAAGAACATGTAAACATTGGGTATTTCTAAACTTAGGATAAAATTTAGAAACTATTTAGCATGGGTGCTTTTTGGTGGTTGTAGATGTGTAACAGATTTTGGGTGTCAAAGTTAGAAAAAGTGTGTTTTTTCCATTTTTCCCTCATATTTTATAAAAAAAAATTATGGTAAATTATAAAATATGATAAAAAATAGTGGTATCTTTTGAAAGTCCATTTAATGGCGAGAAAAACTGTATATAATATGTGTGGCTACAGTAAAAGAGTAAGAGGAAAATTAAGGCTAAACACAAACACTGCAGAAATGTAAAAATAGCCCTGGTAAAGAAACTGAAAAATGGCCTTTTCCTTAAGGGGTTAATTGTATCTACATGGACTAATATGGAATTTGAGCCATTGGGTCCATAATAAAAATATATATACTGCACCATATCAGTTTTAGTTGTGTTGTTGTGAAGGTATTATCAGTTGCTGTAAATGTTTGGGTTTAAATATGGATAATGTCTTCAGTTTATATAAAATTATTACTTTTGATGTACAATAAATGTACTTCTTAAATATGAGGAATGAATAAAGCTAGATTTATTATGTTCTATTTCTGATGGTAGTCATAGTCCTGAAATGTGTAGTGACAGTCTGGGGCGTGAGACGGTGAGGGGAGCCTGGCCTTGGAAGCTTAGGCTTATTGATTGGCACCCCAGATGTATAAAGTACAGTTATTAGTTGTAAAGTGTAAACCAACCCCTTTATTAAAGAAAAATTCAAATCAAAAAGGGTTTGTAAACATAAGGCAAAAGTGCGTTAAAACTTAAAGGTCCCACAAAAGAGGTGTTTTGTCCATAGCTTTAGACTTGGTAACTGCTAATGTGGGAAATCATTAACCCTGTTTACGTTTTATGTAAAAAACACAAGAGCACCCTGATTTTTCTTAATATTTGGTATAAGTAGATCTCAGTAAAATCAAATCAATCATTGTTGCAGGAATCTACCGCCCACCTAACTCCCCTGTGCATTCCCTTTTTGACATAGCCCATCTCCTTAATGAAACCATAGTTCAAAATCCAAAAAGTGACATTTTGGTCTTTGGAGATTTTAATATTGATGGGCTGAATTCTAAAAATAATAGTTCTTGCTCGCTGTTTAAGACTTTGCAACTAATGCAATTAATCTCCTCCCCAACTCACATAAGCATTAAAAGCCATAACCACACCCTGCTCGATTGGATTCTCTCCACTTATCCTGATCAGATACAGGAAGCAGGTGTTCTCCCTAACAGTTTCAGTGACCACTGCTTAGTGTACTGCGTGCGCAAAATAAAGGCTACTAAATCCTCTCCCAAGGTTAAAATCACCAGGTCTTTCAAAAAATGTAATCTTGATTCATTTCTAAATGACATCAAGAACTTCCCCTGGCACAGATTAAACCTACTATAATAAAGTTATTAACCCCTAAACCACCGCCCTCCCGCATTGCAAACTATTTAAATATTATTAACCCCTAATCTGTCGTTCGCCCACATCGCCCCACTATACTAAAGTTATTAACCCCTACACCACCTCCACCTATTACACCCTAAACCGCCTACCCCCACAACAAAATATACTAAATTAAACTATTAACCCCTAAACAGAAAGCCCCCCACATCGCAATAAACTAATTTAAACTAGTAACCCCTAAACCTAACGCCCCCCTAACTTTATATTAAAATTACAATTTCCCTATCTTAAATTAAAACTTACCTGTCAAATTAAAAAAACTAAGTTTAAACTAACAATTAAACTAATATAACTATTAAACTAAAATTAATCTAACTACCAATTAAATAAACTATATAACGCATTAAAAAAAAAATCCTAACTCTACTCTAAAAATTACAAAGTCTCTAATTACAAAAAATAAAAAAAGACTTAATTACAAAAAATAGCAAACACTAAATTCTGAAAAATAAAAATGAATTACACCTAATCTAATAGCCCTATAAAAATAAAAAAAACCTAGCCTACAATAAACTACCAATAGCCCTCAAAAGGGCCTTACGTTAAACAGCTCTTTTACCTGTAAAAGTAAAACCAACCCCCCCCCCAAAAAAAAAAAAAACCTAACTCTAATAAAAACCTAATCTACCCATTGCCCAGAAAAGGGCATTTGTATGGGCATTGCCTTTAAAAGGTCTTTTGCATTGCTCTGAAAAGGGCATATAGCTCTTTTAAGAAATGCTCCAGGACCTTGAAATGCTTCTTACGAAGCCATTCCTTCGTTGCCCGGGCGGTGTGTTTGGGATCATTGTCATGCTTAAAGACCCAGCCACGTTTCATCTTCAATGCCCTTGCTGATGGAAGGAGGTTTGCACTCAAAATCTCATGATACATGGTCCCATTCATTCTTTCATGTACACGGATCAGTCGTCCTATTCCCTTTGCAGAGAAACAGCCCCAAAGCATGATGTTGCCACCCCCATGCTTCACAGTAGGTATGGTGTTCTTTGGTTGCAACATTCAAATGTTCTCTAGCATACTTCAGACGGGCCTGGACATGTACTGGCTTAAGCAGGGGACACGTCTGGCACTGCAGGATCTGAGTTCTTGGTGGCGTAGTGTGTTACTGATGGTAGCCTTTGTTTTGTTGCTCCCAGCTCTCTGCAGGTCATTCACTATGTCCCCCTGTGTGGTTCTGGGATGTTTGCACACCGTTCTTGTAATCATTTTGACCCCACAGGGTGAGATCTTGCGTGGAGCCCCATATCGAGGGAGATTATCAGTGGTCTTGATGGCTTCCATTTTCTAATTATTGCTCCCACAGTTGATTTCTTCACACCAAGCTGCTTGCCTATTGCAGATTCAGTCTTCCCAGCCTGGTGCAGGTCTACAATTTTGTTTCTGGTGTCCTTCAACAGCTCTTTGGTCTTCACCATAGTGGAGTTTGGAGTGTGACTGTTTGAGGTTGTGGACAGGTGTCTTTTATACTGATAACAAGTTCAAACAGGTGCCATTAATACAGGTAATGAGTGGAGGACAGAGGAGCCTCTTAAAGAAGAAGATACAGGTCTGTGAGAGGCCAAACATCGTGTTTGTTTGTAGGTGACCAAATACTTATTTTCCACCATAATATGCAAATAAATTCTTTCCAAATAGACAATGTGATTGTCTGGATTTGTTTCCACATTTTGTCTCTCATAGTTGAGGTATACCTATGATGAAAATGACAGGCCTCTCTCATCTTCTTAAGTGGGAGAACTTGCACAATTGGTGGCTGACTAAATACTTTTTTGCCCCACTGTATATATAGTTTACATTGTGTTTGTTTTTGGGAACCACCTCTTTATTATATAAAAACAATTACTAAAGGGATCGTCCTTGTATTAATAACATCACGTTACCCCTCAGACCGGCCGGTCACATTCTATAAATCAATAGATACTTTAGGTTGTAGTCGTGGGACACAATACTAGCTTGACTCTTATTTGTGGGGGGAAACGATGCTGTTATTCTTGTTAAACTAAGCCTAGCTGGTGGAGCTTATTTGAGGGGTTCATCTATGACCTTATTGCGCCCCCCTTGATATCTATAAGCATTTAGCATTTAGCCTCTCTTATTATATATGTAGAAATCACGTAGACTTATTGTCTGTCTACCACACGACTCCTCAAATTCAAATCGCATATGAGAGATAGTTTTCTTACTCATAGCACAAGGACAATAACGTTTGATTCTATACTTTTAAGGTGTGGCCCCAAACAAACAAATTATCGGTTCTCTGATTTTAATGAATTTTTAACTTCCCACACACCCATGACAGTTGTTCTGTCACTACTAGGGGTATTTGATATTCAATAGAAGTGTACTCATATCATGCTATGAGGAATTTCATGTAAACAAATACGTTAATGATGGTTTGAGTTAGTGAACTCATAGTCATTCATGAGGATCTGTATATAAATAAATACAGACCATAGGATATATACCTAAAAAATTGATTATTTTGCTTTCCTCACATGTGTGATACATGCCAATAGGCACTTTGCCTTATTGTACATGTGATTAATAACAAATACACCCTATTTTAATTTCTGCACACACTTCATTTTTTCATTTTTTCATTTTTTGATAATTTAATAATAGTTACGTTTTAATTAATTATCATCCTAGTGCCTACTCTATTATATATCTGAGTTCCTAAGCTCCCTATCCAAGTGTGCCACAAGATACCTCTCCTTTTTCTCTCCTATATTTCCCTGATACACTCAGAATATCTAAGTGCTCATTGTTTAATAAAACAAGTAAGTTGTTTGCTGTTTTTTTTAGCACAATCGTTTTTTTTATGTTTAACATATACTTTTTTTTACTAAAGAAGCACTTATTCATATCCCTTTAAACGGATTGGATAGAGTATGACATTTTAAACAACTTTCCAAGTTTGCTTTTTTTCTCTTGATATCCTTTGTTAAAGGTAGGTAATCTCAGGAGGATGCACATGTTTTTTGCCATCTTGAAGTTGTTGCAAAAATGTTTATGGAAATGCTCATACAGCGGGTTAGGGACCGGAGTCCCGCTGTAAAGTGAAAACCGCCTTAAAGTGGAACAAGGCAGTTTTAGCTTTCTTTTCACTTGCCAGTGTGTTTAAAAACTTAAAAACATGTTTTAACTAACTTATATTAAGTGTACAATAGCGCTAAGTTTAGTTTAACACTCGCACAGCACAGTATTCAATAAATACTGTACCTGTAAAATAGTGACAATCACTGTAGTAAAATTTGCCAGAGTATAGCACTGAGATACAGATTGCACTGTAATGCTGTAAACAGAGTGAACTAAGCATAATAAAATGGTGCCAGTCACTTTTCTTGCAATCTCACGAAGATTACAGCACTGTTTTAAAATCCTTGGAGGTTGAACTTCAGCTCCACAAAGCGCTGTATTAGTGAAGCGCTGTAAAGTGAAGCGCTGTAAAGTGAGGTATACCTGTAGTAGCAAATACTACTGCCTTAGAATGCTAAAGAAATGTCCATACTAGCAATTTAGTTTTGGACTAAAGTTTCATCCTAAATATTCAGGAAATTAAATTTCCCAAAATATTCATTGGCTGCTCTATTCGGTGTACATTTTGTTTAAATATAAAAAAAGAAAATTCCATTAAAGCAAAATTAAATGTTTCAAAGCTACAGGTGAAAATTTCTAGCTACAATACTTTCCTAATTGTCTCCCCAGATTATGGAGAGCACGCTAAGGTATTAACCACTTAAAATAAATAAAAGAAACAAATGAATACTGACATTTTTGTTTTCTTTATTTTCGTTGGTTTATTCATTTGGATTTTTGTTTTGTTAAAATTAAAAATATATATATTTTTGTGATGAATGTGCATTCATCTGAAAATGAATGCACATCTCTAGTACACGCTCCTAAGCTCCTATTATCCTACACAGGTTTACTTTTCAGCAAAAGATACCAAGAGAACAAAGTTGTTTAAAATTGCATGACCTGTCTTTTGTATCATGAACGTTTACTTTTGACTTTACTATCTTCATTTAACAGACTCCACATTTTTATATACCCAAAACTTTTTTTATTTTTAAATACATTTCATTGGCTTCAAAGGAAAGATTAAATTAATTGAATTGATTGTGGGCTTGGTGTATTTCACACATTAAAGAAGAGGTGTTCTCTAGGCTTCTCATAAACAACTAACGCGATTCCGCAGGTCCTAAGGCAGGATATTATTACACCTTAATTGGGGTGTCAAGCTGGGATAGCTCGTGACATTTTCCTTGGAATAAAAAGCCTAATAATTGGGGGCGGAGCCGGCGCTTGATGTAGTTAGCCGCACACTGAGTGAGCTCCGATGAGCTAGCCCAAGAAGTGCCAAATATACCCACTAAAACAACCGCATAAAACATATGAATTAGCGGTATGGAAAGCTTCTGTCCCAGCTCACCCGACGCAATCATTTACCTCTCAACAAAGGAGCACATCTTGGAGCGGTGGGCCTAATTCAGTGGCAAGACTGTGCGCTCTGTGCAGATAAGAAGGGTTGGTTGTTACTCCTCACACAGACAGATCGTACACTTGTTCCAACAACAGCATGTGAAGTGCGGTAAGACTGCTGTGTACCGGCACTCAAATATACACACTTGCCCCCCCATAACTTGCAACCGCCATTTTAGCAAAGCTGGTGCACTTGAAAACAAAAATCTTTAGTTGCTGACAAAGGGAAAGCATAGTCAGCCCACCTCACACACGGATCCATAAACAATACACCCTCAGTAAACAAAATAATGGTTGCTAGATGTTGACATGTTACTGACCTCTTCTAACAAACAGCATTAAATGCTTTGTAGAAGATAGAATATAATTAAGTAAGGCACTCATCAATATTCTAGAGGTAAAACTCCTAAAAATGCAATCATAGCTGTTCATCTACTATAAGAGCTTGCTATAATTGCCTCCTTTAACATTATACCACTCAAAAATAACTAGCTAAGCTGCTTCTAACTTTCAGATCTTAATACTTTTGAAGATATCACTGTTTAATTAAAATAAACGCAATCCTCTATGACATGTTGTAGTTTTCACAGTATCACAAGGTTATTGCCATCTATCAATCTTCTCATTCCAGCTCTAAGATAGCAAATCTTGTACACTTCACCAACTCTACGGATAGAGATTTGCTTACAAATAAAAAATGTCTCCAAGGAAAAACCCTCAAAGAGAAAAACTTAACAAGAATTGGGGATTATTAACAACTTCGGTGGATAATAACTTCAAAGCCACCAACCTAAAAATAGCAGAAACCCCTTTGCTATCTCCTAAAAAACATCTAGCACCATCCTCAGAATCTGAATCAGATGGAGAAAACCACATGATCTCTGTCCCCAAATCGGTTCTGTCCTCTCCAAACAGGACTTCCAATCACTTATAACGCAAGTAAAGGAATGTATAAAACAAGAAATTTCGGATCTCAAAAAAGACATCCTACAAATTTTAAATAGAGTTGATAAATTAGAGGAAGACTGGGATATGCAAGTAACTGAAGTCTACAAAACAAACCAGCACATAGAACAACATGATCAATTAATACAACAAATGGAAGACAAGCTAGAAGATCTAGAAAATAGATTCAGAAGACATAACATAAGAATAAGAGGTATACCAGAATTGGTAGAAGCATCAGATCTGTCTGTTTACTTGCAATATTTTTTTTGCATCATTAAGAAATACAGAAGAGGCTACCCCAGTGGAACTTGACATAGCGCATAGAGCGCTCAGACCAATGCCAATGGAAGGAGCTCCACCAACAGACGTCATAGTCAAGATCACCAGCTATCAAGTAAAAGAGCAGTTAATTAAAGCAGCAAGAGACAAGAACCCCATCCCAAAGGACGGTGTTACACTACAGTTCTATACTGACCTTTCAGCAAGGACATTGACCAGAAGGAAAGAACTAACACCACTAACTAAACACCTGTTAGCCATGAACATCAATTATAGATGGAATCACCTGTTTCAACTAGTCGTAGTGTGGAATAGCAGAAGAGCTACTTGTTCATCTCCGGCAGAAATAGCAGAGTGCTGTCACAAACTGGAAATAACTGTACCCAGTACTGGATCAGACGACCACAGTGCATCATCCTTCAACACAAGACCTCCTCCAGCTCCCCTTCCTCAACGCAAAGAGTGGCATACTGTACAACACAAGAGACACAAATCACAGAGTTCTGGAAGCTCTCAGATCCCCACTGGTTGAAGTCATCAATGTCAACTTTTATCTAAAAAAAAATTAAATCACGCATCACAATAGTGATGTTGAGATCTTGGTGACTCTGAATTGTTGTTATAAAGGACAGTTAAGTATTTTTTGCCTTTGTTATCTTTGAATTTGCTCTTTATCTGTACCTATAAACTGAGTTAAGGAAGCTGATAATCTCCGAACTCTAACAAGATGAAGAGAGGACTACACATGCTTAACCCCAGCAATATTAATCTCTTTCTGAAGGAATTCTGGCAACACTTAAAGGGACACTGAACCCAAGTTGTTTCTTTCGTGATTCAGAAAGATCATGGAATTTTAAGCAACTTTCTAATTTACTCCTATTATCAATTTTTCTTCATTCTCATACTATCTTTATTTGAAAAAGAAGGCATCTAAGCTAAGGAGCCAGCAAATTTTTGGTTCAGGCCAATGGACAGCACTTTTTTATTGGTGCTGTCCAATCAGCAAGGACAACCCAGTTTGTTCACCAAATATGGGCCGGCATCTAAACTAACATTCTTGCTTTTCAAATAAACATACCAAGAGAATGAAGACAATTTGATAATAGGAGTAAATTTGAAAGTTGCTTAAGATTGAGATCTGAATCATGAAAGAAAAAATTTGGGTTCAGTGTCCCTTTAACAGTAATCTTACAGTTCAGTTAAGTTGTAACTTTCTTCTTACCATTTGTGTGTGTATATATATATATATATATATATATATATATATATATATATATATATATATATATATATATATATATATATATATATATATATATATATATATATATATCTTGTATTTGTTCTTACTTCTTGGGCTGGCTAAGTTCCATTTGGAATTTTATTAGCCATTCCCCCTTGTTTTTATATAACAAACTTTGGCCTAGATTTGGAGTTTGGCGTTAGCCGTGAAAACCAGCGTTAGAGGCTCCTAACGCTGGTTTTAGGCTACCTCCGGTATTTGGAGTCACTCAAAATAGGGTCTAACGCTCACTTTTCAGCTGCGACTTTTCCATACCGCAGATCCCCTTACGTAAATTGCGTATCCTATCTTTTCAATGGGATTTTTCTAACTCCGGTATTTAGAGTCGTGTCTGAAGTGAGCGTTAGAAATCTAACGACAAAACTCCAGCCGCAGGAAAAAAGTCAGTAGTTAAGAGCTTTCTGGGCTAACGCCGGTTTATAAAGCTCTTAACTACTGTACTCTAAAGTACACTAACACCCATAAACTACCTATGTACCCCTAAACCGAGGTCCCCCCCACATCGCCGACACTCTATTAAATTTTTTTAACCCCTAATCTGCCGACCGCCACCTACGTTATACTTATGTACCCCTAATCTGCTGCCCCTAACACCGCCGACCCCTATATTATATTTATTAACACCTAATCTGCCCCCCACAACGTCGCCGCCAGCTACCTACACTTATTAACCCCTAATCTGCCGACCGCAAAGCGCCGCCACCTACGTTATCCTTATGTACCCCTAATCTGCTGCCCCTAACACCGCCGACCCCTATATTATATTTATTAACCCCTAATCTGCCCCCCTCAACGTCGCCTCCACCTGCCTACACTTATTAACCCCTAATCTGCCGAGCGTACCACACCGCTACTATAATAAAGTTATTAACCCCTAATCCGCCTCACTAACCCTATAATAAATAGTATTAACCCCTAATCTGCCCTCCCTAACATCGCCGACACCTAACTTCAATTATTAACCCCTAATCTGCCGACTGGAGCTCACCGCTATTCTAATAAATGTATTAACCCCTAAAGCTAAGTCTAACCCTAACACTAACACCCCCCTAAGTTAAATATAATTTACATCTAACGAAATTAATTATCTCTTATTAAATAAATTATTCCTATTTAAAGCTAAATACTTACCTGTAAAATAAATCCTAATATAGCTACAATATAAATTATAATTATATTATAGCTATTTTAGGATTAATATTTATTTTACAGGCAACTTTGTAATTATTTTAACCATGTACAATAGCTATTAAATAGTTAAGAACTATTTAATAGTTACCTAGTTAATTACAAAATTACCTGTAAAATAAATCCTAACCTAAGTTACAATTAAACCTAACACTATACTATCATTAAATTAATTAAATAAAATACCTACAATTACCTACAATTAAACCTAACACTGCACTATCAATAAATAAATTAAATACAATTCCTACAAATAACTACAATGAAATAAACTAACTAAAGTACAAAAAATAAAAAAGAACTAAGTTACAAAAAATAAAAAAATATTTACAAACATAAGAAAAATATTACAACAATTTTAAACTAATTACACCTACTCTAAGCCCCCTAATAAAATAACAAAGACCCCCAAAATAAAAAAGGCCCTACCCTATTCTAAATTACTAAAGTTCAAAGCTCTTTTACCTTACCAGCCCTGAACAGGGCCCTTTGCGGGGCATGCCCCAAGAAGTTCAGCTCTTTTGCCTGTAAAAAAAAACATACAATACCCCCCCCCCAACATTACAACCCACCACCCACATACCCCTAATCTAACCCAAACCCCCCTTAAATAAACCTAACACTAAGCTCCTGAAGATCATCCTACCTTGTCTTCACCTCACCAGGTATCACCGATCCGTCCTGGCTCCAAAATCTTCATCCAACCCAAGCGGGGGCTGGCGATCCATCATCCGGTGGCTGAAGAGGTCCAGAAGAGGCTCCAAAGTCTTCATCCTATCCGGGAAGAAGAGGCGATCCGGACCGGCAACCATCTTGATCCAAGCGGCATCTTCTATCTTCATCCGATGACGACCGGCTCCATCCTGAAGACCTCCACCGCGGACCCATCTTCTTCCGCCGACGTCCAACTGAAGAATGACGGTTCCTTTAAGGGACGTCATCCAAGATGCTTGTGTGGAATGAGCTGATTTTGCTGTGTTTCGGAAAATATTTTGCCACAATTTTGGCGATAAAGATTCCCCAAGTTAATTTTCCCAAGCGGTGCATTACTTTATAATTGGTTTCTAATGCTTGTGTGGAATGAGCTGATTTTGCTGTGTTTCGGAAAATATTTTTCCACAATTTTGGCGATAAAGATTCCCCAAGTTAATTTTCCCACCTAATGCTTGTGTGGAATGAGCTGATTTTGCTGTGTTTCGGAAAATATTTTGCCACAATTTTGGCGATAAAGATTCCCCAAGTTAATTTTCCCAAGCTTTAACAAATCTATGGGAGTTAGGAGTGTAAACAGCTTGAAGTGATTTATATA
The DNA here is from genome assembly GCF_027579735.1 of Bombina bombina. Lineage (NCBI taxonomy): Eukaryota > Metazoa > Chordata > Amphibia > Anura > Bombinatoridae > Bombina > Bombina bombina. Next base: position 1,326,442,215 of record NC_069500.1, read on the forward strand.
AAGAGGAAATAATTCCTTTTTGTGGGATTTCAGTACTACATATTTTCTCAAAATTTGTCAGGGGTCTTAAGAAACCGGACCTCTCCTTATGAGAGTTGATATAGTGATTGACTTGATGAAGTTGCAACCAAGATTTCAAGAACCCCTGTCCCAAAGTCTCTATTTCAGTTTTAGGTTTTAGTTTGGATGCGTTTAGTAAACTGGTAATTGGGATTAGACGGTGTATATTTAAATCTGTATCTAATGGATGTTTCATGCCTCCTGAATATTCTGGATTTGCCAAGAGAGGTGTTAAAGGGGAATATAAACTAGAAATTCCTTTAGTGTTATTACAGATATGGATCCAGTCCGAAAACTTTCCAAGGATTGTGGAAATCTGGAGCTTCCGGATGGTTGGTATTATTTTAGACGGCCACACAATTATAAAGTAATGCACCGTTGGTATCTAACACCACAGAGAATAAAATACATGTTCCCTGGAGCTTCTGACAAATGTTGGCGATGTCAGTCGGATAATGGGAACATGACTCATATATAGTGGTCATGTCATAAAGTGAGGGACTACTGGATTTCAATCCTAATAGAAATCAACTTAATTATATCTAGTGACTTAACACTTAAACCGCAAGTCTGCTTATTTAACACATTGACAGATATATCTTGTGCTCTTAAGCGAAAACTTGGGCTAATATTACTTAATGCTACAAAATATCTTATAGCTTCAAAGTGGAAATCAGCCGATACCCCTACAATAGCCTTATGGAGGGAAAAAGTACAAAAAACCCTACTAATCGACAGGTATAATTTCTTAAAGACAAATCGACTAAACATATATAACGATCTCATGTTCTACTGGGAATCTTACAGGGGGCAATTAAAGGGTTCACTAGATGACTATATATCTAATCCCTTACTTTAAATTTACCACTTGGAAATACATAACTTTAGAGTAAATGCACATAAAATTAAAGCTCTATTCCCCATCACGCCAACTCTTAAGCCCAACACAAGCTAATAATATGACAAATCTTTTTAACTAGGTTGTACACTACATATTCTCTAACAATATAATCATATCATCATTGATAGCAATGCATCAAAGTTTATTGTTTGTTTTACATGTTATGTTAGTTATTGTTTTATATTATTGTTTTCCTTTATGTTGAATGGTTTATTGATCCTTATGGAGCATTTAACAGAGACACTTTGATCCATATTTCTGGATCTCCATCTGTGATTATGGACAGCTCCGCTCAATCATTTTTCTTAAAAGAAAAGAAAACAAAAAAAAAAAAAAAAAAATGTAAGGCTTTAGTGAAAAAAATATTTATAATATAAGCTTACAATGCTATGTTAATTGTATTAATGTATTACTGGAGTTACTGAGAGGACTTCATAAGATTACTCCCAATAGAAGCAGAAGCTGATGATGAAATACTTTACGTACAGATAATAGTGAAATGGCATACTAGAGCCAGGACAGATATCACAGATGTTGATAGGAGAATGAGTCAGTGTTCAAAGCATAGGCAACATAGACAGAGGCATCCACAGGGGGGCATTTGCCCCCCCCCCCCCCCCCCATATTGGTTTGTTAACGCTTAAGCCATTGATCCCATTTAGTATTTTGTATACTGAGCTGTTTAGAATTATACAGTTAAAGGGATACTAAACTCAATTTTTTTTCTTTCATGATTCAAATAGAGCATGTATTTAAGCAATTTTCTAATTTACTCCTATTATCAAATTTTCCTCATTCTCTTCATATCTTTATTTAAAAAGCCGGAATTTAAAGCTAAGGAGCCAGACCATTTTAGGTTCAGAACCCTGGATAGAGCTTGCTTATTGGTGACTACATTTAGCAAACCAATTAGCAAGCATAACCCAGGTTCTGAACCAAAAATGGGCTGGCTCTTAAGCTTTACATTTCTGCTTTTTAAATAAAAATAGCAAGAGAATGAAGCAAATTTGATAATAGGAGTAAATTAGAAAGTTGATTTAAATTGCCTGTTCTATCTGAATCATTAAAGAAAAAAATGGGTTTAGTGTCTCTTTAAGTTAGGTAGATGTTATTTGTATTTTAGAAAATGTTTATCTTTAGTTTATTGTGTTTCTCCTTAACCATAGTTTGTATATGCATACATGATCATCACATGATAGCATGTTGATAGCACATCGGAAAGGTACATCGGAAAAGAGCTGATTGGGTATACGGTTGTAATTTTTGCTCATGCTTACTCGCCTTTACTTTGGCTTGTGGCTGAGCTCAAGAGTGGTTATTGATGCTTGTCAAACACTTTGTGACATCAGTCTGTATGTGAGTCCTTTTACTTTATTTTAATCAATTTGTTTTAATTCCTACCCTGGAGATCCAGACTTTGCTTGGGAGCCGAGGTGCTTTATATCTAACAGCCTACTAACTTAGAGCTGAGCCACAGCTCATAAATGTGTGAGTACCTATCCATTTGGCTCTTCCTTGTACCATATAGCAGACTTCACTATTGTATGTCTCTCCCTCTTTCCTGTGAGGTATATGAACATTACTAAATTCAACATTTGGGACATCCCCTTCTCTGAATTTATGTCTCTTATAAACTCTCTGCTGACCTCTATTGGACTTGCCACATACCCTTATATTTTGGGTTGCACACACTTAAGTTCTGGAACCTTTCCCATTGACTTACATTATCTAACTGGGTTCATTTTACACAGGTTTTCTCTTTACAACTGTTTCTTCAGGCACACAAACTCGGCGTGTACTGAGGGCTACGTATGTATGTATGTATATGTGTGTGTTTATTGTCTGTGCATATTTCACTTTATGGCCCCCCTCCCTGGAAAAAAATATGTGCACGCCCATGAGCATAGATATCACATCTATAATCCTGCTAAGATATCAGTTATGCCACTATATCCCTCACTTGTAATTCTCCTCTTACCCCCAATGTGCAACCCCGAATTCCATCCATCTATCTAATTCTACATGGTAGTACTGAGTAATTACTTCCAGTGACTGCTGTAATAGTAAAATTATGAAAGAGACCAAATAAACAAATGTTATGAGAAGGGTTGGATTTAGTAGCTTACACTGGTAATAAACCATATTATAGAGGACAACTAACACATTCTTAAGGCATGTCTTTATTGCCAACACATGTTCTATCTGTACATGTCTACATGTCTATATCTCAATCTCTCAGTTTGCTACATAATATATATTTATATGTGAGAAATGGAAAATTAAATATGAGATCTTGTTACTGGAGAAGAGGAAAAGATCATCATTAAAGGGAGTATCAACTTCAGAATTTTTGTTGTTTAAAAAGAAAGATAATCCCTTTATTACCCATTCCCCAGTTTTTCATAACCAACACTGAAATAGAAATACACTTTTTATCTCTGTGATTACCTTGTATTTAAGCCTCTGCAAACTGCCCCCTTGTTTCAGTTCTTTTGACAGACTTGCATTTTAACCAATCAGTGCTCACTCCAGGGTAACTTCACGTGCATGAGCTCAAGGTTATCTATTTGAAACACATGAACTAATGCCCTCTAGTGGTCAAAATGCATTCAGATTAGAGGCAGTCTTCAAGGTCTAAGACATTCGCATATGAACCTCCTAGGTTTAGCTTTCAACTAAGAATACCAAGAGAACAAAGCAAAATAGGTAATAAAAATAAATTAGAAATTTGTTTAAAATTACATTCCATATTTAAATCATGAACGTTTTTTTGGGACTTGACTGTCCCTTTAAATATGCCATCTTTGTTTTCCTCTTAGGTGCTAATAAGCTAATTTCAAGAACCCTTACCTGCTGGTGCATGACTCATCAACACACTAAAACAATATGTTTTCTACCAGATGAGATCTATGTTGGAAGCGCAGTGAAACTCTACATATACACTGGTTGCAAGATCATTTAAATTCCATGGTATGCACAGTTGAGTAGACAACCAAAATGTTAGAAAAATAAAATCATCCCTAGTATTTAATGACATATGATCACTTATACCCTGGCAATCAGCCAATATTTAATTAAAAAAAATATCCAGCATCCTCTCTTTGGGTCCAATTTTCTAAAGCTCTCCTATCTGGTGAAATTCCATAAAATGCCTCATCAGTATTAAGAGACCCCTCAGGGATTCTTTTAAAGGTAATATTTACATTGGGATCTCATTAATGGCAGTTCACTGATATGCTTTTTGTTAAGGAGCGACACTGATCATTTCTCTCCATGCCAGCAAGTTTTTGAATATTGGACCCTTTGCAAATCTTTTCTTAGTAAATATTGCTCTATAAAATCTGAAATGTATAATATTGCTACAAGCATTGTTGTAATGTAAACACTATTGCTATATAGTGCTCTAGATATGGGCAAGCTTCTGGTCTCTCCTGACTGCTCTTATTGTATTGAACTAAGTATCAACAAAGAATATATGTAAGCTTGATAACAGAAATACACTGGGATATGAAAGTTTAATTTCGATTTCCACATCCTTTATCTACAATTCTACAAAACCTCGGCAAACACAGAATTCACTAACCCCCATTCAAACTAAAATATATAACCAAAGCATTTGTTTTTTACTAAAACCCTGTACATGCACATACATTGGGCTAAAATTCCATCCTACTAATGATCTAACACAATAAATCATTACACGTGCACCTAACAAAACATTTCCCCAAAAATATGCAAATCAACCCCCACGAGAATTGCAAACTTGGTTATTGCCATTTTATACAAAATCATCAACACACCCTTAAAAATGATACTGATTTTCAATTAGAGGGACGTTAGCATCATTTTTCTTCGTGTCACCTAGAGATGTTTTGCTTTTGAAAAATGGAAGTTTTTGTTGTTATGATTGTAGTGTTTGTCACCGTTTACCAATACAGTTGTGGGGTTCATTCCTTATCAGCCAGTGAGCTCCTATCCTAAGGACCAGTTGTACATTTCATGTTAGCCATCAAATCAAAGCTTCAAATGCTATTGTTCTTGCATATGTGTGCTAAAGAGTTGTAGAAGAGTGTAATGACCTTTAATTCACTATGCACAGCTCACAAAGCACATGATTCCCTTAAAACTAATCAAAACACAAAGCTCAGTTATAGCCACCATACTTAGTTCTACACCATATCTTATGCGGAACACGCACATTGTCCCTACACTAATTGTTATTAATTGCACTATTACTAGTGCATATTTCATAAACTACAAATTGATTTCGGATAAACTACCCACTATGCATGACCTAAATAAAATTAAAGGGATACTAAACCCAGACTTTTTCTTTCACGAATCTGATAGAGCCTGCAATTTTAAGCAACTTTCTAATTTACTCATATTTATCTTTTTTTTTTTCTTTGTTCTCTTGTTATCTTTATTTGAAAAAGCAGGAATGTAAGCTTAAAAGCCGGCCCATTTTTTGCTCAGCGCCTGGGTAGTGCCTGCTGATTGGTGGCTAAATGTAGCAAACTAATCAGCAAGCTCTACCCAGGTTCTGAACCAAAAATGGGCTGGCTCCTAACCATACTTTCCTGCTTTTTCAAATGAAGATAGCAGAAGAACAAAGAAAAAAATAATAGGGATAAATTAGAAAGTTGTTTAAAACTGCATGCTCTATCTGAATCATGAAAGAAAAAATTTGGGTTTAGTATCCCTTTAAGTTAAAATTGTAATCATGTGCAGAAGTAATGTGATTTAGCCTGCTTATGCACAAATACAGTATATTCCTCACATTCACTCACTCTGGTCAGGAAGTATTACATTAATCATATGATTTATTGTCTTCTTTCCAAATTTTAAGCTGAATTTGTCAGACATTTTGGCTTTACGCATGTATATACAAACATAGACATATATAGTATACTTTATAAAATAGATACATCACATTGTATCCCCCTCATTCTCCAAACCCCACAGATGTTTGTTCCTGTAAAATAATCAAAATTTTTTGTTTAACTGAATTTATTTTGAATTTATTTTATTTATTTTACAAATTCCTTCTTCCATTTGACACAGAACCACCAGTTCCCTTTTATCCCCCTGATATTAAGACAACTTTTTGATAGATGTATTAAAAGTTAAACATTTTGTGTGGCACAATACCACTGGTGCATAATTAAAAAGTAAAATGAACAAAGAATTAAAAAAAAAAGGTTTGACTTTGTTACTTTAGGAAATGGTTGCTGAAAATGATATAAACATATTTTAATGTACTTTTAAGCAATACTTTTAAACGTATCCACTACTCAGACAGACAACAGATATGCTGTGGGGGGCTTTTTAAGCATGTGGTACTCAGCATATTAAATTTCACTGGTCACGTATACAGATGTCTGGATGAAACATAAAAGGTATTTTGTACCATCCGGCCCTTGTTGTGATATATGTGTATGGCTGATAAGTAGATAAATATTTAAGCATAAATAAAATCTTACCCTATTTCCGTAGATTTGACTTGCTTGAATCAGAACTAGAAGGGTACTCAGGATGTATGCTTGGTTCCCCATTCTGTCTTCTCTACTTTTTTATGGTGATCTCCAAAGTACAGACAGAGCAAATGAAAGCCTAATGGCTAGCTTTGTCTTTCGCAAGAAACTGTGATATCCTGTGACTGCCACAGCTGCCCTCCCCCAAAATATACTTTTTTTTCATTTTGTGAAAAGTAACAGAAAAAGGGGATTAATAATTAACCACTTCCCGGAGAAGGGTTCGTGGGCTAAAATCTGACTGAACCTTGCTCTATAGACAGAGAAATACATTCTATAGGGAACAATTATTATAACAATTTAATTAAAAACTGTCCACAAAATTTGTATCCTGAGTGAGGATATACAATGACACTGATTTATTGCGTAATCAGTAGAAACATAGAATTTGACTGTAGATAAGGACCAAAAAGGCCCATCAAGTCTACCCATATTACATATTACTTTTTTCTTAGAATAGCCTTATGCATGTCCCAGGCATTTTTTAATTAGTTTTCAGTCTTTGTGTTTACCACCTCTATTGGAAGTTTATTCCATGAATCCACCACCCTTTCTGTAAAAAAAATTGCTTCCTCACAGTAAAGTCACAGATACAAAAAGCAGACTAAATAAACAAAATGATACAAGGGGAAGCCCTGCTTAAATTAATAAAAGTGTCTATTTAATATAAAGAATTAAAAGTGACAAGAAATGTACTCACAATAAACATAGCACTCCTGTGTTCTAATAGAAGCAGGCTGAACTAGTATTGCTTTCAACAGCCAGGCTCTCAACCTCTTCATGCAGCGGTCATCATGGAGGAGAAGGAAATAGCAGGAAGGAGCAAACTTTGAATAAAGTTAAAATGGTTATTTAAATAATTACAATATAAAATAGGGAATACTCCTTGCAAGGAGATCCCTTAAAATGCTACCCATCTCTCAGTGGTTACCCCATAATTTCATCAGGCATATTAAAAAATCAAAGATAGAGCTATGTTTGTTTTAATATGTCTGATGAAGAGGCGAGAAATACGTAGCATTTTTAGGGATGTCCTTGCAAGGAGTATTTCAAATTTTATATTAAGTAAATAAGTGGGGATGCTGGGGAGAAATACTTGGGAGAGAAAATGGGACACCAGGGAGAAATAAAGGGTGGGCTGGGAAGGGATAAAGGGGTTCAAGGGAGAGATAAATGAAGGGATAGGGAGAAAAAATGGGGTGCCAGGGAGAGATAAAGGGTGGCAGGGAAAATAAAATGAGGTGCCAGGGAGAGATAAAGGGGGTTGGGAAGAGATAATGGGGAGCCAGGGAGAGATAAAGAGGGGCTGGGGAGATAAAATGAGGTGCCAGGGAAAAATCAATGGTGGGCTGGAGAGAGAAAATTGTGTGCCAGGGAGAAATAAAGGGTGGGCTGGGGAAAGGAAATGGGCGTTAGGGTGATATAATTGGGAGGAGAAAATGGGGGGCTAGGGAGAAATACTTTAGGAGAGATATTTGGGAGAGAAATGGATTGCTGGAAAGAGAAAGGGGGTTTGGGGATAGATAATGGGCGCTAGGGAGAGATACTTGGGGAGAGAAAAAAGGAAACTGTGGAGCGATACTTAGGGAGACAAAAAGGGGGCTAGGGAGAAAACGTAGAGTGTGAAAAATGTTTGAACAGCATGCAAAGGTTTTGGTTGGTTGCAGAGAATAATTTTGCAGAACTTTTCCCCTTCTTGTGATCATTGTAAGGAGTGATGGATTACATTTATAACATTAAGTGAAGTCCTTTGATTATGCAACAGTTTTCCCACCATTATTGTTGTTAGAAAGTGTAATAAATTATATTATAACATTACACAGTCCTCTGTTTAAGCAGCATTGTCTCTCTTGTTGTTGTTGTCAAAGATAGGATATAAATAAATGACATGTATTGCATGATGTGAAGTCCTTCGTTTGTGCTGGCTTTTTTCTTGTTTGCACATGTGTATATATACATTTTATACATCTGGCTCTCCATTTTTACGTCAATGGACAATTTGGCCCTCTTTAAGAAATGCGTTTGATACCCCTGCTCTAAGACGTATTCCATATTTTTTCCTTTCTGCAAGTTTTCTCAGTTTAAAGGGACATAGAGGCCTATTTATTATTGTGCGAGCGGACATGATCCGATATTGCGGATCATGTCTGCCCACATCGATAAATGCCGACAGCATACGCTTTCAGCATTTATCATTGCACCAGCAGTTCTGGTGAGCTGCTGGTGCAATGCCGCCCCCTGCAGATTCGCGGCCAATCGGCTGCTTGCAGGGCGTGTCAATCAACCCGATCATATTGGATCGGGTTGATTTTCAGCGATGTCTGTCCGCCGCCTCAGAGCAGGCGACCAGGTTATGGAGCAGCGGTCTTTAGACCGCTGCTTCATAACTTGTGTTTCTGGTGAGCCAGAAGGCTCACCAGAAACACAGAGCTCAATAAATATGCCCCATAAAGCCCATTTTTTTTGTCTTTCATGAATCAGACAGAGTAAACTATTTTAAACATCTTTCTAATTTACTTTTATTTTCCAATTTCCTTCTTTCTCTTGGTATTGTTGAAAAGCATAGACAGGGGCCAAATGGAGCTTGATGCCCCTGTTTCCCTGCGAGCTTTTGGGCTCGCCGGAAACAGCAGTTATGAAGCAGAGGTCTTAAGACCGCTGCTTCATAACTTGTCCGCCTGCTCTGAGGCTGTGAACATCAATCCGCCCAATCCTATACGATCGGGCTGATTGACACCCCCTGCAAGATTGACCGCGAATCTGCAGGGGGCGGCATTGCACAAGCAGTTCACAAGAACTGCTTGTGCAATGATAAATGCCGACAACGTATGTTTTAGGCATTCATCGATGTCTGTCGGACATGATCCACTGAGCAGATCATGTCGGACAGACCAATGATAAATCGGCCCCTTAGTTTCAGTAGCAGCAAATAACTGCTGGGAGCTAGATGATGATTGTTAACTACACATATATGCTTCTTATTAGATCACCAGATGTGCTCTGCTAGCTCCCAGTAGTGCATTGCTGCTCCTTCAAAAAAGGATACCAAGAGAATAAAGCAAGTTAGATCATAGAAATAAATTAGAAAGTTGTTTAAAATTGTATGCTCTATCTGAATAATGTAAGAATTTAAAATAAAATACTCTTCTCTTTAGACTCCATCATAAACATTGCACACAGACTGTGATTGAAGCATACAGAAATTTGCCTGCATCTCATTAGTCCATCAGCTCTATCCCCACCTGCAGAGAAACAGCAGCACAATATTAACTAGCAGCTAGATTGCGAGTTATGCGCGCTATAGGGAAATTAATGAACGCAACAAAAGTTGCATTATTTAACCCTCTTTTTACTGCAACCATTATAAGTTTTGAAACAGCCGGCTTGTGCGTGCGATATGGTGGTTTTAAGCTCCATACTGCACAAGACACAAACACTGTTGAGACGTGCTCGTGCACGCTTTCCCCATAGACATTAATGGGGAGAGCGGGTCAGAAAAAAGCCTAACACCTGCGATCGTGGAATGAAAAGCTCCGTAACGCAGCCCCATTGATGTCTATGTGGAAAATAAAAGTTACATTTAAACCTAACACCCTAACATAAACCCCACGTATAAAAACCACTAATCTGCCGCCCCGACATTGCCGCCACCTACCTACAGTTATTAACCCCTAATCTGCCGCTCCTGATATCGCCGCCACCTAAATAAAGTTATTAACCACTAATCTACCGCTCCCATTATCGCCGCCACTATATTAAAGTTATTAACCCTTATTCCGCCGCACCCCAACATCGCCGCCACTATATTAAAGTTATTGTCCCCTATTCTGCTGCTCCCCAACATCGCCGCCACTAAATAAAGGTAATAGCCCCTAAACCTCTGGCCTCCCACATCGCAACAACCTAAATTAAACTATATTAACCCATAAACCTAACCCTAATGTAACCCTAACACCCCCTAACGTTAACATAATTAAAAGAGAGCTAAATTAAAGTTACAATTATTAACTAAATAATACCTATTTAAAACTTAATACATACTTACCTTTGAAATAAAACCTAAGCTAGCTACAATATAACTAATAGTTATATTGTAGATAGCTTAGGTTTTATTTTTATTTCACAGATAAGTTTGTATTTATTTTAACTAGGTAGACTAGTTAGTAAATAGTTATTAACTATTTAGTAACTACCTAGTTAAAATAAATACAAACTTACCTGTCAAATAAAACTTAAGCTGCCTTACACTAAAACCTAACATTACAAAAATAAAAAACACTAAAATTACAACAACAAAAAAAACCTACCATTACAAAAAGTAACAAACAAAATTATACAAAACAATAAAAATTATTCCTATTAATACCCTTTAAAAAAAACAAAAAAAAAACACCCCAAAATAAAAAAAACCTAATCTATAATAAACTACCAAGGGCCCTTAAAAGGGCCTTTTGGGGGCCCTTTAAAGGGGCCCTTTTGTAGGGCATTGTCATAAAGTTAACAGATCTGTTGCTACAAAACAAAACAAACACCCCCTAACAGTATACAAACCCCCACCCCCCAAACCCACAAAATAAAAATAAAGTAAAACCTAATCTACCCATTGCCCTGAAAAAAAAAAACCTTAAAAAAACCTAACACTAACCCCCGACGATCCACTTATAGTTTTTGAAGTCCCGCTTTAACAATCTTCATCCAGGCGGCGAGAAGTCTTCATCCAGGCAGCCTCTTCTATCTTCATCCAGGCGGCGAGAAGTCTTCATCCAGACGGAATCTTCTATCTTGAACTGGCAGCGTGGAGTGGGTCCATCCTGAAGACATCTGGCGCGGAGCATCCTCTTCGTATGGTCGCCGCCGTACACTGAATCTTCAATACAAGGGAGCTGTTTCAAAATGCTGGTTGAAGACTTCTTCATTCAGACGGCTTCTTCTATCTTAATCCAGGCGGCAAAGTCCTCATCCAGGCGAAGAGAAATCTTCATCCAGGCGGCATCTTCTATCTTGATCCCGGCGGCGCGGAGCGGGTCCATCCTGAAAACATCCAATAGGATTTTAGCAGCTCTAATTCCTATTGGCTGATTCAAATTTTTCAGCCAATAGGAATGCAAGGGACGCCATTTTTAAAACGGCTCCCTTACATTGAAGATTCAGTGTACGGTGGCGACCGTATGAAGAGGATGCTCCATGCCGGATGTCTTCAGGATGGACCTGCTCCATGCCACCGGAATCAAGATAGAAGATGCCACCTGAATGAAGATAGAAGAGGCCATCTGGATGAAGACTTCTCACCGCCTGGATGAAGATAGAAGAGGCCGTCTGGATGAAGATCGTTCAAGCGGGACTTCAAAAACTATAAGTGGATCGACGGGGGTTAGTGTTTTTTGTAAGGATTTTTTTTAGATTAGGGTTTGGGCAGCAAAAGAGCTAACTCCCCTTTTAAGGGCAATGTCCATACAAATGCCCTTTTCAGGGCAATGGGTAGATTAGGTTTTTTAAGTATAAGGTTTTTTATTTTGGGGCTTGGTTGGGTGGTGGGGTCTTTTTTTTTTTCAGGGAAAAGAGCTGATATATTTGGGGCAATGCCCCATAAAATGGCCTTTTAAGGGCTATTGGTAGTATATTGTAGGCTAGGGTTTTTTTCTATTTTAGGTGAGCTTTTTCTATTTTTATAGGGCTATTAGACTAGGTGTAATTATTTTTTATTTTGGATAATTTCGTTTGTTATTTTTTGTAATTTAGTCTTTTATTTTATGTAATTAGATACTTTGTAATTTTTAGAGTAGTGTTAGGATTGTTTTAATGTGTAGTTTAATTTTATTTAATTGGTAGTTTATTTTAGTTTAATAATTATATTAGTTTAATTGTTAGTTTAAACTTAGTTCTTTTAATTTGACAGGTAAGTTTTAATTTAATTTAAGATAGGGAAATTGTAATTTTAATATAAAGTTAGGGGGCGTTAGGTTTAGGGGTTATTAGTTTAATTTAGTTTATTGCAATGTGGGGGGCTTAGGGGCTTAGTGTTAGGTTTTTTAAGGGGTGTTTGGGTTAGATTAGGGGTATGTGGGTGGTGGGTTGTAATGTTGGGGGGGGTATTGTATGTTTTTTTACAGGCAAAAGAGCTGTTTTCTTTGGGGCATGCCCCGCAAAAGGCCCTTTTAATAGCTGGTAAGGTAAAAGAGCTGTAAACTTTTTATTTTAGAATAGGGAAGGGCATTTTTTTATTTTGGGGGGCTTTGTTATTTTTTTAGGGGGCTTAGAGTAGGTGTAATTAGTTTAAAATTTTTGTAATTTTTTATTTTTTGTAATTTAGTGTTTGTTTGTTTTTGTAATTTAGTGTTTTGTTTTGTTTTGTAATTTAGTTTAGTTGATTTAATTGTAGATAATTGTAGGTAGTTTATTTAATTAATTTAATGATAGTGTAGTGTTAAGTTTAATTGTAACTTAGGTTAGGATTTATTTTACAGGTAATTTTGTAATTATTTTAACTAGGTAGCTATTAAATAGTTATTAACTATTTAATAGCTATTGTACCTGGTTAAATAAATACAAAGTTGCCTGTAAAATAAATATTAATCCTAAAATAGCTACAATGTAATTATTATTTATATTGTAGCTATATTAGGGTTTATTTTACAGGTAAGTATTTAGCTTTAAATAGGAATAATTTATTTAATAAGATTTATTTTATTTCGTTAGATTTAAATTATATTTAACTTAGGGGGGTGTTAGGGTTAGGGTTAGCTTTAGGGGTTAATACATTTATTATAGTAGCGGCGAGGTCCGGTCGGCAGATTAGGGGTTAATACTTGAAGTTAGGTGTCAGCGATGTTAGGGAGGGCAGATTAGGGGTTAATACTATTTATTATAGGGTTTTTGAGGCGGGAGTGAGGCGGTTTAGGGGTTAATACATTTATTATAGTGGCGGCGAGGTCCGGTCGGCAGATTAGGGGTTAATAAGTGTAGGTAGGTAGCGGCGACATTGGGGGGGGCAGATTAGGGGTTAATAAATATTATGTAGGTGTCGGCGATGTTAGGGGCAGCAGATTAGGGGTACATAGGGAAAATGTAGGTTGCGGCGGTGTGCGGTCGGCAGATTAGGGGTTAAAAATGTATTCATAGTGGCGGCGATGTGGGGGGACCTCGGTTTAGGGGTACATAGGTAGTTTATGGGTGTTAGTGTACTTTAGAGCACAGTAGTTAAGAGCTTTATAAACCAGCGTTAGCCAATAAAGCTCTTAACTCCTGACTTTTTTCTGCGGCTGGAGTCTTGTAGTTTGAGTTCTAACGCTCACTTCAGCCAAGACTCTAAATACCGGCGTTAGGAAGATCCCATTGAAAAGATAGGATACGCAATTGACGTAAGGGGATCTGAGGTATGGAAAAGTCGTGGCTGGAAAGTGAGCGTTAGACCCTTTCCTGACTGACTCTAAATACCAGCGGGCAGCCAAAACCAGCGTTAGGACCCCCTAACGCTGGTTTAGACCGCTAACGCAGAACTCTAAATCTAGGCGTTAGTGTTTTTATATTTTTCAAAATTTTAGTGGGGGGGGGTTGGTAATGTTAGATTTTTTTTATTTTTTCATAGTGTTAGGTTATTTTAATCTTGTAATTTCGTTTTTTACTTGTAGTTTATTTTAGTTTATTTTATTTTACTAAAATAGTTATGTTAGGTTTATTTATAGTTTAATCTTAGTTTTTTTTTTATTTCACAGGTTTTTATTTATTTGAAGAAAGTTATATTGTAAATTGAATTTAAAGTTGGGGGGTGTTTAGGTTAATAGTTTAATTTATTGTTTTGCGATGTGGGGGGCCGGCGGTTTAGGGTTTAATTGGTCTAGTTTAGTATTAGCGATGTGGGGGGCCGGCGGTTTAGGGGTTAATAGGTTTATATAGTGTTGGTGATGCGAGTTTGCGGCGGATTAGGGGTTAATAAGTATAGTGTCTAGGACGTCGGGGGTAGGCATACATCAATGGGGATTGTGTTAGTTTTTTCTCTCCATTGATGTCTATGGGGGAAAGCATGCACAAGCACGTCAGGTCAGGCCTTGGGTTTTGTGCAGTATGAAGCTTATCGCACATTATCGCACATTATCGCACAACAAAAAAAGGATTTTCAGTAACTTGTAATGGCAGCGCTATGGAGAGTGCGATACTGCTAATTTTTTTGCGTTATTTACGCACCCGGTTTAGCGCACAACTTGTAATCGTGGTGTATTTTAGCAAACCTTTAAAATAATTGTATTGCCCCTTTAAGGAAGTAGGCTTAATTCCAGCTCTAAGGTTGAAGGATTGAAAGCCCAATTTACAGAGAAAAAAAAAAGAAAAAGCAGGAACTATCATGAATATATACAGTATTGCATTATATTTTATTTAAAGGGTGAAAAACCTTTTACTGATGTCCCTGTTCTCATACCTTTAAAGACGCTGTATAGTGTGGGTGGTAAAGCCAATGAAGTGTATAATAAATGGTTTAGAATGAATTTTGTTTGAATTTTTTCATTTTGAACTAAAATATTAATTTTGAGCTACAGTGCAGATTTTTGCCATTTTTCTTTATCTGGAGCTGCAATTAGCTATATTAGCTTTAATTTTGTTATTCTACTTAATTCTTAAACTTATTCTTTTATTCAAACATCTAACTTTTATGCACTGCAATTTTGGAAAAGTTTACAGTACAGTAACAGCTAGTAGTATACTTAAAATGTGTCTATACTTAAAGGGACAGGAAACACAATTTTTTTCTTTCTTAATTCATATAGAGCATGCACTTTTAAACAATTTTATAATTTACTTATGTTATCTAATTAGCCTCTTTTTCTTGGTATCCTTTGTTGAAAAGCATACCTACAGCTAGGTTAAGCCTCAGAATCAGGAACGAAGTTAGCGGATGATTGCTGGCTAAACATTTATCCCTATTCTCAAAAGGGTTAATACATTTTTAAAATTAAAACAACTGACTTATTAAATAGTTTTAAACAAACAACAGGAAACAACTCCTCTATCTGGATTACATATCCTTTCTTTATAACTGTTTTGTGCTGAGTGTATTCACATATATTTGTTATATTGATACATATTTGGTATTATTCTATTTAACCTTATTTTAATGATTATTAAATTGTAAAGTAAGTATCTCTTCTTAATATAACATATTAATTAACTGAACTCCCTTTAATGAGGTACTCATTTCCCGAGGTAAAAATTGCCTTTAAAACAATCCCTGAGGTGCCATGTGATACTGACGAGGCATTTTATAGAATCTCACCAGGCCAGAGAGCTTTAGAGAATCAAGCCTCTAGTCTGTAATGGCCAGTTAGAGACAGATATAAAACAAAACAAAAGGAAGCGATCAGATTTGCTGGAAAAGGCAAAAATGCTATTGTCTCCCAGCTGACCTTGTTGTCTATATTATAGACGGAGATAACTGGCTGGGAGTGTGCTTAGAGCAGATTACAACATTTAAATCGAAGAAAAAAAACCTATTAAGAGAATAGGGAAAAGTATGCTCTTTCTACACATAAAGTATATATTTTTGCACTTAAAGTTGAACTTTTACTAGTTGTAGGAAACAGAAGATAGAAAGAGGGCGCCACAATAGCGTGAATTTGTTTCGTCAAATGGATCTGTACATTTAAAGGTAATATGCTTACCAGAAAGTATGGCACTGTACTGTGACCAGTGCGTGATCGCTAGCTAGCACTTAAACAGTGGCTAGTACACTGCGGGGAACCCAGTTGCTGTAGATCTCCTCCCGGCTTTTACTCAATGAGCAGCTCCTGCTGTTAGCCGTAATGTCCTCAGTTAGGAATGAACAAATCAACTTTCTGTACTGTTGAACTAGTGCTGGATTATGACAATGTAGACAACTTCTCAAAGTATAAAAATTGCTTTGAGAAGTTGTCTACCAATTAAAAAATCTAAAATTACAAAAAATAAAAATTACTAAATTACAAAGAATAACAAACACTAAATTACAAAAAATATCAAATCAGCCAATAGGAATGCAAGGGATGCCATTTTAAAAGGCTCCATTGCATTAAAGATTCAGTGTACGGCGGCGACCGTATGAAGAGGACGCTCTGCGCCGGATGTATTGAAGGATGGACCCGCTCCACACTGCTGGGATGAAGATAGAAGACGCCGCCGGGATGAAAATAAAAGATGGCGCCTGGATGAAGATAGAATATGCCGCCTGGATGGATGAAGACCTCGTCCACCTGGACTTCAGAAACTGTGGATCGTCGGGGGTTAGTGTTAGGTTTTTTTTAAACTTTTTTGAGGTTATTAGATAAGGTGTAATTGTTTTTTATTTTGGATAATTTCGTTTGTTATTTTTTATAATTTAGTATTTTTTATTTTTTTGTAATTTTAGATTTATATTTTTTAAGTAGTGTTAGGTTTTTTTAATGTGTGATTTAGTTTATTTAAATGGTAGTTTTTTTAATTTTTGTATAATAGTTGTTGGGTAAATTGTTAATTTAAATTTAGGATTTTTAAATTTCACAGGTAAGTTTTTATTTATTTTAAGATGGGGATATTGTAATTTTAATTTAAAGTTAGCGGGTTGTTAGGTTTAGCGGTTAATAGTTTAATTTAGTTTTTTGCGATGTGGGGGGCTGGCGGTTTATGAGTTAATAGGTTTATTTAGTGGCGGTGATATGGGATGCCAGAGGTTTAGTGGTTAATAACTTTTGGGGTACGGGGGAATAGGGTTTAATAACTTTATTGTAGTGGCGGCGATGTCGGGAGCGACAGATTAGGGGTTAATAACTTTATTTAGGTGTCGGCGATGTCGGGGGCAGCAGATTGGGGGTGTTTAGACTTGGGAATTATGTTAGGGTGTTAGGTTTAAACGTAACTTTTTTTTCCCCATAGACATCAATTGGGTTGCGTTACGGCGATTGCCATTCCGCGCTTCAGGTGTTCGTTTTTTTCACACCGTCTCCCCATTGATGTCTATGGGGAAAGCGTGCACGAACACGTCAAAGCAGTCCTTGGATTGTGTGCGGTATGGAGCTCATCACCACCATATCGCACGCACAAGGCGGCTTTTTAGAAACTTGTAATGGAAGCGCTATGGAGGGTGAAATTACTTTTGTTGCGTTCGTATCGCACTCTCTATAGCGCAAAACTTGTAATCTAGGTGATAGTGATTAAACAATCACTGTGTAGAATATAGCAAGGTGAGGCTAGTACAGTCTAGAGTTTGCACTTCTAATTCTAGTATGAACTGGAAACTCCCAATGGTTAAATTACAGGAAAAAGGAAGTAAATTAAAGGGACAGTCTACACTAAAATTGTTGTTATTTTAAAAGATAGATAACGCCTTTACTACCCATTCCCCAGCTTTGCATAACCAACATTGATATATTAATATACTTTATAACATTTAAACCTCTACATTTCTGCCTGTTTGTAAGCCACTACAGACAGCCACTTATCACATGCCATTTTATTTGCTTTTCACAACAAGAGACTGCTAGTTCATGTGGGCCATATAGATAACATTGTGTTCACGCCCGAGGAGTTATTTAAAAGTTAGCACAACACAGTACTAAATGCAGGTCAATAGATAATAAATAAATAGTCATGTGATCAGTGGGCTGTCAGAAGATGCTTAGATACAAGGTAATCACAGAGGTAAAAAGTATATTAATATAACTGTTTGTTATGCAAATATATATCTCGTAAAACATTAAACATTATATAGTAGACTGTCCCTTTAATAATGAAAAAGAAGTGCATAATCTAACTTACATCTGGTTTCTGACTTGCCACAGCAAAGCAGACCATGTAACAATACTCAAATATGTGGTTTATAAGGGAATGTGTACCTAAGAAATTATAGTTTTGGGGGTTAGTATGTATTTTTCAGATTACAAAAATATTTTAATATCCCTTTAAAGGGACGTTTTCATGATTCAGATACATCATACAATTTTAAACAATTTTACATTTTATGCGCAGCAACACACTAATAGCAGCTATCTGAACACATCGAGTGAGCCAATGAAAAAAGTCATATGTGTACAGCCACCAATCAGCAGCTGGCTCACAGTGGTGCATTGTTGCTCCTGAGCCTAACTAGGTATTCTTTCCAACAAAGGATACCAATAGAACAAAGCTAATTAGTTAATAGAAGTAAATTTGAAAGTTGTTTAAAATAGCATGCTCTGTCTGAATATTGAAGAAAACAATGTTGGGGTTCATATTCCTTTAAGTATTATTGTTGCACTCTAGTACAACAGCAAGCTTCCCCATCCAATCACAATAAAGTTGTATATTATAATGAGTTATTTAGTGAGGACTTAGTACCTGGACACACATACAAAGAATAGAGAGAGATCACTATTATCTTTAGAATCATGTATACCAGTATACAGTATAATCATGTATTCTAATATACATTATAATCTTTGTTTTTCTATGTTACAGTATACATTTTGATAAAATCAGAATTGTATAATCTTCTTTGGTCAGTAGGGGTCCTCACTTCTGTAACAATATTCAACAAAGGCCATTATGATATATCAGTCATTCTCAACCAGTGTACTTTTCACACAGGACTGGGACCATAATAATTAGAACCAGGCATTTAAAGGTGGGGCAGCCCATATCAGTTAGACCTCTGTCAGCTAGACAGCGATAATACACCAGATATCTTGTCCTGCAGCACTTCTGCTTTACAAAATATGCAGATTGTAGCAGCTTTTTTATATTGTTACCCGTATTAAGAGAGGGTGGTATATAGCAGTAAGCCCCAAATAAGAGCCCAGCCCACCAAGAATTTGCCATATATGCCCTATGGCCAGTCTGGACCTTGTCTGAGCTCCCAAATGAGGGTATCTTGGAATTACTGCTGTAATTGAGAAGATTTAAAAATGTCAATTGCTTCTGATAATTTCTGTCTGTGTATATATTCTCAATATATATTTTATATATATATATATATACATACATACAACACATATGCTTATGTAATTCTTTTTATGTAATTCATTTACATTGATGGTGACACATTGTACCTTTTTTTAGTAAAATTGTATTTTTGCTGTGCTCAGAAATGGACCAATAGTTAAAATAAATAACTTACAGCTAGATTACGAGTTATGGGCGCTATAGGACAATTAACGAACGCAACAAAAGTTGCGTTATTTAACCCTCTATAGGGCTGCCATTAAAAGTTTTTGAAAAGCCGCCTTGTGCGTGCGATATGGTTGCGTTGAGCTCCATACCGCACAAAATACAAGTGCTGCTTTGATGTGCTTGTGCACGCTTTCCCCATAGACATCAATGGGGAGAGCGAGTTAGAAAAAAGCCTAACACCTGCGATCGCAGAATGAAAAGCTCCGTAACGCAGCCTCATTGATGTCTATGGGGAAAAAAATTAATGTTTAAACCTAACATAAACCCTACATCTAAACACCCCTAATCTGCTGCACCGACATCGCCGTCACCTACATAATGTTATTAAACCCTAATCTGGCGCTCCCGATATTGCGGCCACCTAAATAAATCTATTAACCCCTAATCTGCCGTTCCTGATTTTGCAGCCAATATACTAAAGTTATTAACCCCTATTCCCCTGCACCCCAACATCGTCCACACTATAATAAAGATTTTTAACAAAATTGGAAACAAAATTATAATTCTGAGATTTGTTAATTACTCCTATAGTGACTTGTCAAAATGAATATATTTAAACTTAATTCTGTTATAGTTCACTTAAAGGAGCAGTGCTTAAGCATAAATAAATACTTAAACTTGGATAGACATAATAAATCCAGATAAGGTGTAAAGGAAGAAATTATTCTTAAAAATTAACTTTTATTTAGTTTATTAAAAAGACAGCAAATGAATGGTATTTTGGTGACCTTATTAAATTAAAAACACTTCTCCTGTGTGGTAATGTATATACATTGATTATATTATAAGTATCCAAAAATTTCTTCTAAATAATCCTATGTATGTCAATATAGCGTATGTTGTGCTTATTAGAACGTATTTTAGCCTTATATTTGGCTATACTATGTAGCACAGTCAGAGTATTACTAACTCCAATATTTGGAGGTAATATCTCTTTAAATTTCTTACATATAACCTATATTGATTTCGTTAGGTCTCTGTGGAACCAAATAACAGTTGTATATCATTATTAAGTAGATCAGTGTTTAAACTAAAATTTCAAAGTTTGCTTTATGACACATATAAAAATATGTAGTATATTGGTGCTATAATACTGGTATAAAGTGTTTAGCTGGGTGAACTACAGAAAGTAACGTTGTTGCAAATACAAAATGCAACCCCACACCTGAGTTACTTTTGATTAGACTATTTGTCTCAATTTGCCACTGTTACTTGAAGAAAAACAACCGTTTAGGAATAATTACGTTGTGTTTCATGTGACTTTATTAACACAACGTATAATTAAATATGACTGTTGTTGTAATCAACATTAAGATAGTTCTATTATTAGCAAATATGACTAATTTGTATACACGTACGGTATTGAACTGCCTTATAACGGGCAAGCCAAAAAGCTGCTAAAGATTGCTATGCTATATAGAATGTGTCTCAAGCGACACAGCGTGTGCTTCAATATTGCAGCAGAGGAAGCGTTAGAGAAACGCAGCGTCAGCGGTCTGTTTGTTTTAATGTGCTCCCTGTTGTGGTAGAACAGTATTATAATTTAATAATTATAGTATCCTAAAAATTAACTATTGGTGGACCGAAAGCAGCTCTACTTTTATTAATCAGCTATTTAGTAGCAGTGAATAGCGTTAAAATCAGTTAACATCACAAGTATATTGGTAACAGATTGGTAATTTATTTGGGTTTACTTTAATAATTTTTTCTTTTTGCTACCTGGGTAAGATGGGGTTAAGTAAAAAATACAAATTTATCTTAAAAATATGCATCCGCAAAGTAATTAATAAGCTGCAATATTGAAGCACACGCTGTGTCGTTTGAGACACATTCTATATAGCATAGCAATCTTTAGCAGCTTTTTGGCTTGCCCGTTATAAGGCAGTTCAATACCGTACGTGTATACAAATCAGAGTCTTATAGCAAGGTTACCTATCCATCGTTCATACATTTTGACTAAAACTACATATTTGCTAATAATAGAACTATCTTAATGTTGATTACAACATCAGTCATATTTAATTATACGTTGTGTTAGTAAAGTCACATGAAACACAACGTAATTATTCCTAAACAGTTGTTTTTCTTCAAGTAACAGTGGCAAATTGAGACAAATAGTCTAATCAAAAGTAACTCAGGTGTGGGGTTGCATTTTGTATTTGCAACAACGTTACTTTCTGTAGTTCACCCAGCTAAACAATTTATACCAGTATTATAGCACCAATATACTACATATTTTTATATGTGTCATAAAGCAAACTTTGAAATTTTAGCTTAAACACTGATCTACTTAATAATGATATACAACTGTTATTTGGTTCCACAGAGACCTAACAAATTCAATATAGGTTATATGTAAGAAATTTATAGAGATATTACCTCCAAATGTTGGAGTTAGTAATACTCTGACTGTGCTACATAGTATAGCCAAATATAAGGCTAAAATACGTTCTAATAAGCACAACATATGCTATATTGACATACATAGGATTATTTAGAAGAAATTTTTGGATACTTATAATATAATCAATGTATATACATTACCACACAGGAGAAGTGTTTTTAATTTAATAAGGTCAGCAAAATACCATTCATTTGCTGTCTTTTTAATAAACGAAATAAAAGTTAATTTTTAAGAATAATTTCTTCCTTTACACAATGGCCCCTACTTATCAAGCCATCAACCGCAAATACGCTGGAATTCCAGTTATCAAAGGCTACAGACCGGCAAAAGTAGAATATAGTGATATAACATACGATCCGCCGGACTCAGTCCGACACAGATCAATGCTTACGTCACTACAGATGTTCCAAACGCAAGTTCGGCACAATCTGACTACTTTTGGAAGTTATCAAAAGTCTACCAGGTACGCACTGCACTTTTGCGGCCCAGCGTACCTGGTTTTCAATCTGCCGCCTCGGCAGATAACATAGGAATCAATGGGAGACTGACAACAGCGAAAGCTCATGTTCGCTGCTGTCCGATATCCCATTGATTCCTATGATAAATGTCTACACCTAACACCCTAACATGTACCCCGAGTCTAAACACCCCTAATCTGCCCCCCTACACCGCTGCCACCTACATTATACTTATTAACCCCTAAACCGCCTCTCCTGGACCCCGCCGCAACTAAATAAAATGTTTAACCCTTAAACCTCCGCTCCCGGACCGCACTGCAACTAAATAAATTGTTTAACCCCTAAACTGCCACTCCCGGGCCCCGCCGCAACTAAATAAATTGTTTAACCCCTAAACCGCTGCTCCTGGAGCCCACCGCCATGAAATAAATTGTTTAACCCCTAAACCGCCGCTCACTGAGCCCACCGCCACCTACATTATATTTATTACCCTTAATCTGCCCCCCTACACCGCCGCCACAATATTAAATGTATTAACCCCTAAACCTAAGTCTAACCCTAACCCTAACACCCCCTAACTTAAATATAATTTAAATAAATCTAAATAAAAATTACTATCATTAACTAAATTATTCCTATTTAAAAATAAATACTTACCAATAAAATAAACCCTAAAATAGCTACAATATAACTAATAGTTACATTGTATCTATCTTAGGGTTTATTTTTATTTTACAGGCAACTTTGTATTTATTTTAACTAGGTACAATAGTTATTAAATAGTTATTAACTATTTAATAACTACCTAGTTAAAATAAAGACAAATTTACCTGTAAAATAAAACCTAACCTAAGTTACAATTACACCTAACACTACACTACAATTAAATTAATTAACTACAATTAACTACAATTAAATAAAATAAATAAAATTAACTAAAGTACAAAAAACCCCCACTAAATTACAGAAAATAAAAAATAATTACAAGAATTTTAAACTAATTACACCTAATCTAATCCCCCTAATAAATTAAAAAAAAACAAAATAAAAAAGCCCTACCCTATACTAAATTACAAATAGCCCTTAAAAGGGCTGTTTGTGGGGCATTGCCCCAAAGTAATCAGCTCTTTTACCTGTAAAAAAAATTACAATACCCCCCAACATTAAAACCCACCACCCACACACCCAACCCTACTCTAAAACCCACCCAAACCCCCTTAAAAAAACCTAACACTAACCCCTTGAAGATCACCCTACCTTAATTCCGATTGGCTGATAGAATTTTATCAGCCAATCGGAATTCAAGGGACGCCATCTTGGATGACGCCATTTAAAGGAACCGTCATTCGTCGGGTAGTAGTCGGTCTGGATAGATGCTCTGCGTCGGATGTCTTCAAGATGGAGCCGCTCCTCGTCAGATGGATAAAGATAGAAGATGCCATCTGGATGAAGACTTCTGCCCGGTTGGATGAAGACTTCTCCCGGCTTTGTTAGGACTTCGGCCCGGTTGGGTGAAGACGTCTCAAGGTAGGGTGATCTTCAAGGGGTTAGTGTTAGGTTTTATTAAGGGGGATTGGGTGGGTTTTAGAGTAGGGTTGGGTGTGTAGGTGGTGGGTTTTAATGTTGGGGGGGTATTGTAATTTTTTTACAGGTAAAAGAGCTGATTACTTTGGGGCAATGCGCCGCAAAAAGCCCTTTTAAGGGCTATTTGTAATTTAGTATAAGGTAAGGCTTTTTTTATTTGGGGGGGCTTTTTTATTTTATTAGGGGAATTAGATTAGGTGTAATTAGTTTAAAATTCTTTTAATTATTGTTTTATTTTCTGTAATTTAGTGTTTGTTTTTTTGTACTTTAGCTAATTTTATTTAATTTTATTTAATTGTAGTTAATTGTAGTTAATTTATTTAATTAATTTAATTATAGTGTAGTCCTAGGTGTAATTGTAACTTAGGTTAGGATTTATTTTACAGGTAAATTTGTATTTATTTTAGCTAGGTAGTTATTAAATAGTTAATAACTATTTAATAACTATTGTACCTAGTTAAAATAAATACAAACTTGCCTGTAAAATAAAAATAAACCCTGAGATAGCTACAATGTAACTATTAGTTATATTGTAGCTAGCTTAGGGTTTATTTTATAGGTAAGTGTTTAGTTTTATATAGGAATAATTTAGTTAATTATATGAATTTTATTTAGATTTATTTAAATTATATTTAAGTTAGGGGGTGTTAGGGTTAGAGTTAGACTTAGATTTAGGGGTTAATAAATTTAATATATTGGCGGCGGTGTAGGGGGGGCAGATTAGGGGTTAATAAATATAATGTAGGTGGCGTTGGGCTCCGGGAGCGGCCGTTTAGTGGTTAAACACTTTGTTTAGTTGCGGCGGAGTCCGGGAGCAGCAGGATAGGGGTTAATAACTTTATGTAGGTGGCGGCGGTATAGGGGGCGGCAGATCAGGGGTTAATATGTATAATGTAGGTGACGGTGGGCTCCTGGAGCGGCGGTTTAGGGGTTAATAACTTTATTTAGTTGCGGGGGGCTCCGGGAGTGGTGGTTTAGGGGTTAATAACTTTATTTAGTTGCAGGGGCTCCGGGAGCGGCGGTTTAGGGGTTAATAACTTTATTTAGTTGCGGGGGGCTCCGGGAGCGGCGGTATAGGGGGTAAACAGTATAGTATAGTGTGGGTGCTTAGTGACAGGGTAGCAATAAAGCTGGGAAAAAGCTGAAGAGCAGCGAGATCGATGACTGTTAGTTAACAACAGTCCACTGCTCATCGCTCCGTACTTGGTGCGCGGCTTTTTGACAGCTTTTTTTATAATTTTGGAGAGCGTATTCAGGTCCGCGGCAGCGATGTTAGGCGAACTTAGGCGAGTGTATTGGGGCCGTTGAATACAGGTAAGGTGACGGCTTGATACATAGGGGCCCTTATCTGGATTTATTAACACTATAACAGTGCATAGAAGCATACGTTTTGAGCCATACTCACACATTGTCAGTTATGTCTATCCAAGTTTAACTATAATAAAGATATTAACCCCTATTCCGCCGCTCCCCAACATCGCCGCCACTAAATAAAGTTATTAACCCCTAAATCTCTGGCCTCCCACATCACTACCACTAAATAAACCTATTAACCCCTAAACTGCCAGCCCCCCACATCGTAACAACCTAAATTAAACTATTAACCCCTAAACCTAACCCTAACACCCCGTAACTTTAAAATAATTAAAATAGAGCTAAATTAAAGTTACAATTATTAACTAAATAATACATACTTACCTGTGAAATAAAACCTAAGCTAGCTACAATATAACTAATAGTTATATTGTAGCTATTTTAGGTTTTATTTTTATTTTACTCGTAAGTTTGTATTTAGTTTTAAATAGGTATTATTTAGTTAATAATTGTAACTTTAATTAAGTTCTATTTTAATTATGTTAAAGTTAGGGGGTGTTACGGTTACGTTAGGGTTAGGTTTAGGTGTTACTAGTTTAAATTAGTTTGTTGCGATGTGGGGGGCTTTTGGTTTAGGGGTTAATAGGTTTATTTAGTATATTTCATTGGGGGGGGCTTTGGTTTAGGAGTTAATAGGTAGTTTATGGGTGTTAGTCTACTTTGTAACACTTTAGTTATGAATTTTGTGTAACAGTTTTGTTGCGCAAAACTCATAACTACTACTCTCAGATTGCGGAACGGATCTTGTCGGTATAGGCTGCAAAGCAAGTTTTTTAGCCTCACTGCAAAACTCGTAATGGC
The DNA here is from genome assembly GCF_027579735.1 of Bombina bombina. Classification (NCBI taxonomy): domain Eukaryota; kingdom Metazoa; phylum Chordata; class Amphibia; order Anura; family Bombinatoridae; genus Bombina; species Bombina bombina. The sequence continues at coordinate 1,326,468,477 of NC_069500.1, forward strand.
AGCACTATGGAAGTTCCATGAAAAAACATCATTTTTACGTGTGCGGGACTGACGTTGCGTTACAGGCTAAAAGGCTTGCAATACAGCTATACCGACACGACTTGTAATGGCTGCAGAGCTGTTTTAAAGGGACAGTCTACCATAGAATTGTTATTGTTTTAAAAGATAGATAATCCCTTTATTACCCATTCCCAGTTTTGCATAACCAACAAAGTTATATTAATATACTTTTTACCTCTGTGATTACCTTGTATCTAGAAACCTTCTTCCAGCCCAATGATCACATGACTGTGACTGTTTATTATCTATTGTCTTGCATTTAGCATTGTGTTGTGCTAGATCTTAAATAACTCCCTGTGCCTGAACACAGTGTTATCTATATAGCCCACATGTACTTTCTGTCTCTTTGTGTTGAAAAGAGATTTAAAAAGCTTGTGATAAGAGGCAGCCCTCAAAGGCTTAGAAATTAGCATATGAGCCTACCTATGTTTAGTTTAAACTAAGAATACCAAGAGAAAAAAGCAAATTTGATGATAAAAGTAAATTGGAAAGTTGATTAAAATTAAAAGTCCTATCTGAATAATGAAAGTTTAATTTATACTAGACTGTCCCTTTAACACTGAAATGACCATTGTTTCAGCGTTAAAACACGAACGCAAAACTCGGAATCTAGGTGTTAGTTAATAAAAAATTAAGGCCTAGATTTGGAGTTCGGCGGTAGCCGTGAAAACCAGCGTTAGAGGCTCCTAACGCTGGTTTTGGCCGCCCGCCGGTATTTGGAGTCAGTGATTAAAGGGTCTAACGCTCACTTTTCAGCCGCGACTTTTCCATACCGCAGATCCCCCTACGCCAATTGCGTATCCTATCTTTTCAATGGGATCTTTCTAACTCCGGTATTTAGAGTCGTTTCTGAAGTGAGCGTTAGAGCTCTAACGACAAAACTCCAGCCGCCTGAAAATAGCAGGAGTTAAGAGCTTTCTGGCTAACGCCGGTTCATAAAGCTCTTAACTACTGTACCCTAAAGTACACTAACACCCATAAACTACCTATGTACCCCTAAACCGAGCTCCCCCCACATCGCCGCCACTCGATTAAAATTTTTAACCCCTAATCTGCCGACCGCCACCTACGTTATACTTATGTACCCCTAATCTGCTGCCCCTAACCCCGCCGACCCCTATATTACATTTATTAACCCCTAACCTGCCCCCCACAACGTCGCCGCCAGCTACTTAAAATAATTAACCCCTAATCTTCCGACCGCAAAGCGCCGCCACCTACGTTATCCTTATGTACCCCTAATCTGCTGCCCCTAACACCGCCGACCCCTATATTATATTTATTAAGCCCTAATCTGCCCCCCTCAACGTCGCCGACACCTTCCTACACTTATTAACCCCTAATCTGCCGAGCGGACCTGAGCGCTACTATAATAAAGTTATTAACCCCTAATCCGCCTCACTAACCCTATCATAAATAGTATTAACCCCTAATCTGCCCTCCCTAACATCGCCGACACCTACCTTCAATTATTAACCCCTAATCTGCCGAGCGGAGCTCACCGCTATTCTAATAAATGTATTAACCCCTAAAGCTAAGTCTAACCCTAACACTAACACCCCCCTAAGTTAAATATAATTTACATCTAACGAAATAAATTAACTCTTATTAAAAAAATTATTCCTATTTAAAGCTAAATACTTACCTGTAAAATAAATCCTAATATAGCTACAATATAAATTATAATTATATTGTAGCTATTTTAGGATTAATATTTATTTTACAGGCAACTTTGTAATTATTTTAACCAGGTACAATAGCTATTAAATAGTTAAGAACTATTTAATAGTTACCTAGTTCAAATAATAACAAATTTACCTGTAAAATAAATCCTAACCTAAGATATAATTAAACCTAACACTACCCTATCAATAAATTAATTAAATAAACTACCTACAATTACCTACAATTAACCTAACACTACACTATCAATAAATTAATTAAACACAATTCCTACAAATAAATACAATTAAATAAACTAGCTAAAGTACAAAAAATAAAAAAGAACTAAGTTACAAAAAATAAAAAAATATTTACAAACATAAGAAAAATATTACAACAATTTTAAACTAATTACACCTACTCTAAGCCCCCTAATAAAATAACAAAGCCCCCCAAAATAAAAAATTCCCTACCCTATTCTAAATTAAAAAAGTTACAAGCTCTTTTACCTTACCAGCCCTGAACAGGGCCCTTTGCGGGGCATGCCCCAAGAAGTTCAGCTCTTTTGCCTGTAAAAGAATAAATACAATACCCCCCCCCAACATTACAACCCACCACCCACATACCCCTAATCTAACCCAAACCCCCCTTAAATAAACCTAACACTAAGCCCCTGAAGATCTTCCTACCTTGTCTTCACCATACCAGGTATCACCGATCCGTCCTGGCTCCAACATCTTCATCCAACCCAAGCGGGGGTTGGCGATCCATCATCCGGTGCTGAAGAGGTCCAGAAGAGGCTCCAAAGTCTTCCTCCTATCCGGCAAGAAGAGGACATCCGGACCGGCAAACATCTTCTCCAAGCGGCATCTTCGATCTTCTTACATCCGGTGCGGAGCGGGTCCATCTTGAAGCAGCCGACGCGGATCCATCCTCTTCTTCCGGCGTCTCCCGACGAATGACGGTTCCTTTAAGGGACGTCATCCAAGATGGCGTCCCTCGAATTCCGATTGGCTGATAGGATTCTATCAGCCAATCGGAATTAAGGTAGGAATTTTCTGATTGGCTGATGGAATCAGCCAATCAGAATCAAGTTCAATCCGATTGGCTGATCCAATCAGCCAATCAGATTGAGCTCGCATTCTATTGGCTGATCGGAACAGCCAATAGAATGCAAGCTCAATCTGATTGGCTGATTGGATCAGCCAATCGGATTGAACTTGATTCTGATTGGCTGATTCCATCAGCCAATCAGAAAATTCCTACCTTAATTCCGATTGGCTGATAGAATCCTATCAGCCAATCGGAATTCAAGGGACGCCATCTTGGATGACGTCCCTTAAAGGAACAGTCATTCGTCGTTCAGTCGTCGGTCCGGATGGATGTTCCGCGCTGGAGGTCTTCAGGATCCTGCCGCTTCGCTCCGGATGGAAGACCATAGAAGATGCCGCCTGGATGATGACTTCAATCGGATGGAAGATCCTCTTCTGCCCCGCTTGGATGAAGACTTTGACCGGATCATGGACCTCTTCAGCCCCCCGCTTGGGCTTGGATCAGGACATCGGAGGAGCTCTTCTGGACCGATCGGTGAACCTGGATGGTGAAGACAAGGTAGGAAGATCTTCAGGGGCTTAGTGTTAGGTTTATTTAAGGGGGGTTTGGGTTAGATTAGGGGTATGTGGGTGGTGGGTTGTAATGTTGGGGGGGGGTATTGTATTTATTCTTTTACAGGCAAAAGAGCTGAAATTCTTGGGGCATGCCCCGCAAAGGGCCCTGTTCAGGGCTGGTAAGGTAAAAGAGCTTGTAACTTTTTTAATTTAGAATAGGGTAGGGAATTTTTTATTTTGGGGGGCTTTGTTATTTTATTAGGGGGCTTAGAGTAGGTGTAATTAGTTTAAAATTGTTGTAATATTTTTCTTATGTTTGTAAATATTTTTTTATTTTTTGTAACTTAGTTCTTTTTTATTTTTTGTACTTTAGCTAGTTTATTTAATTGTATTTATTTGTAGGAATTGTGTTTAATTAATTTATTGATAGTGTAGTGTTAGGTTAATTGTAGGTAATTGTAGGTAGTTTATTTAATTAATTTATTGATAGGGTAGTGTTAGGTTTAATTATATCTTAGGTTAGGATTTATTTTACAGGTAAATTAGTTATTATTTTAACTAGGTAACTATTAAATAGTTCTTAACTATTTAATAGCTATTGTACCTGGTTAAAATAATTACAAAGTTGCCTGTAAAATAAATATTAATCCTAAAATAGCTACAATATAATTATAATTTATATTGTAGCTATATTAGGGTTTATTTTACAGGTAAGTATTTAGCTTTAAATAGGAATAAGTTATTTAATAAGAGTTAATTTATTTCGTTAGATGTAAATTATATTTAAGTTAGGGGGGTGTTAGTGTTAGGGTTAGACTTAGCTTTAGGGGTTAATACATTTATTAGAATAGCGGTGAGGTCCGCTCGGCAGATTAGGGGTTAATAATTGAAGTTAGGTGTCGGCGATGTTAGGGAGGGCAGATTAGGGGTTAATACTATTTATGATAGGGTTAGTGAGGCGGATTAGGGGTTAATAACTTTATTATAGTAGCGCTCAGGTCCGCTCGGCAGATTAGGGGTTAATAAGTGTAGGCAGGTGTCGGCGACGTTGTGGGGGGCAGATTAGGGGTTAATAAATATAATATAGGGGTCGGCGGTGTTAGGGGCAGCAGATTAGGGGTACATAGGGATAACGTAGGTTGCGGCAGGTTTACGGAGCGGCAGATTAGGGGTTAAAAAAAAATGCAGGGGTCAGCGATAGCGGGGGCGACAGATTAGGGGTTAATAAGTGTAAGGTTAAGGGTGTTTAGACTCGGGGTACATGTTAGAGTGTTAGGTGCAGACGTAGGAAGTGTTTCCCCATAGGAAACAATGGGGCTGCGTTAGGAGCTGAACGCTGCTTTTTTGCAGGTGTTAGGTTTTTTTTCAGCTCAAACAGTACCATTGTTTCCTATGGGAGAATCGTGCACGAGCACGTTTTTGAGGCTGGCCGCGTCCGTAAGCAACTCTGGTATCGAGAGTTGCATTTGCGGTACAAATGCTCTACGCTCCTTTTTTGGAGCCTAACGCAGCATTTGTTTGAACTCTCGATACCAGAGTTAAATTTATGCTGCGGCCAGAAAAAAGCCCGCGGAACGTTAACAGCCCTTTTACCGCCAAACTCCAAATCTAGGCCTAAGTGTGTTATATCTGACATTACAAAAAAAACAATAAAAACAAGTCTGACCCTCACTCCAAAGAACAAAAAAGCTATTCCTTGAATACAGTAACTATATTATATTTGCTGAGATTTTCTTGCTGAATACAGATTTTCTAACAACTGGATATCATCGTATTTTGTTTACATGCTGCAGAAAGGGTGTTGAGTAGGTATTCTTCTCATATCTAAAACCAAACTATCAAGTATTCACAATACAAGGCTGTAATTTAAAAAAAACAGAAAACAAACATAAACAAAAGTAAACCTAAACACTGTGCACATATGTGATACAGTCACTGTAACTTTAAAATCAAAATAGCCAAATAGGGAATTTCCTTAATTCTTCTTTTCAGCTTTAATAGAAGATTCAACTCAAAGGTAAAACCAGAGACGGAGCCGGCAATAGGGTTATACTGTAAGCATATCTGACAATCCCATCATTGTGGATCTCTACTCACATGTAAAAGAGCTACAAATAGCTCTACGTAATAGTTCAATTCGTTTAAAATCCCCACTGGACCTCCAGAGTTTTTAAACGCACTTTATTAAAAGCTATTTTATCTCAGGGTGTGTCACAAACTTTAAAACAAAAAAAGCAAGCTGCTATACAAATGCAAGCTGTATTCTTAAGTGCAGCAGAGTCTCGCAGTGCATACTGACACACCATCTACTAACTGTCTCTCTTACACTAACTGCAGCACCAAAAATCTGCTATCTCACAGACAAATGAATGACTTAGATCATCCAGACTTTTAGTTCAAGCTGAACCACTACTCTCCTACATCTCATTGTGGCCTTGTAATAAAAGTCCATACTAAAAACAGCACTTAATAAAAACCCTCCACAATTCTGCATGCATCATGTATTAGACAACAATCTTGGTACGCCAAACAGACCCATCCTTAGAGATATTGACTGCTATAGATTAAAAATGACACATTAGTGATTTAACAATTGTGCCCAGAATGCCCCTCATGCCAACTTACAAATGACATTCAGATGGTTTGGCAGTGGTGAGGATGGAAATGGATTGCAAAACATTCCTTTAAAACTCACAATGCACAATGCCCTTTAAAGCCTGGTTAGGAAGACGTCTGTACTGTTAGTGACAATCACAACAGCGTGAGTGTGACGTAGAATAAAACATTCACTTAAAAAGATTACTACATACCATTTGTAGGTGTTGGGGTCCTGCTGGAATGTTTCCAGCATGTCCATCATGGCAAGATACAGTGATGAGGATGGGTTCAGATTACTATAGGTTAATGTCACATGTATAAATGAGCATTTCCCTTACACACTGAACAAAGAGGTTAAATGAATAGACCTTTACTGTAACTTTAAGAGGTGTGAGAGGCCTATATTATCTGTTAGTTACGGGGGGTGACCTCTCTGTTTCTATCCAGAAAACAGGTACTAAACACTCAAAAGTACCTTTGGTGCTTTACAGTTAAACAAAAGTGTTTGTGGCTACTGGCTTACATTTTGCATTGTGATCAAGAAACTCTACAACCAATTCGGGCAAAGGAAAAAATCAATTTCAGGAGTAAATCGTCAATAGATTGTGATTGACCGCTATGTTTCCTTTGATCAGTCATTGCTGTATATGCAGTTACTGGGATTGGGTCAACCAAGGTTGTATGTGGGGTTGATAAGAGGAGACAAAAAAAATATAAAGTTTAGGATTAGGATATCAGCAGAATTCACTTTGCCTATAGCAACCCTATATTTAATTTGATCATGTGACTGACTTTATTTCAGGATCCCATAGAGAGGGCATAAAGGAAGTTAAAATTATTATTTTGGGATAACTCATCTGCCTTTATCAAATGTTCTGGTATTCACGTCTCAGTAGATGGCCTCATTGCAGCAGCTGTTTCTGAGTAACACTATGTTATTTAAAATTATGTATTCTGCTCTATATCTTGAATAATGTTTTTAAGACTTAATGCCAAACAATCAGCCATCATAATTTTACAGTGTTTGGAGTTTTTATGGCGCTGAACAGAAATGGAAATATTTTTAGACCAATCTTAAAAAACAAACACAGAACACATAGAAATAGATTTTCTATATTATTTTTTATATCTTTACACCGTCTTCAATCTTCAAAATAATCGGTGTTGTTTATATTTATCTTATCACCTTATCCAATACTTTCACCATATTGCCCTCTAGACATTTTAATTTCTCATTCACAAACTGTAGCTGGAGTGCTGATAATAAATGTGGATGTGTTTCACATACTGAAGACATAATAAAGGCAATGGGGACTATTTATTATGTGTCTGTCGGACATGATCCGATCAGCGGATCATGTCCGACAGACATCGCTGAGAGCAGAGAGCAATACGCTATCCGCATTCAGCATTGCACCAGCAGCTCTTGTGAACTGCTGGTGCAACGCCGCCCCCTGCAGACTCGCGGCCAATCGGCCGCTAGCAGGGGGTGTCAATCAACCCGATCGTATTCGATCGGGTTGAATTGCGTCGATGTCTGTCCACCTCCTGAAAGCAGGGGGACAGGTTATGGAGCAGCAGTCTTTAGACTGCTGCTTCATAACTGGTTTTTCTGGTGAGCCTGAAGGCTCGCCGGAAACACGGACCCTCAAGCTCCATACAGAGCTTGATAAATGGGCCCCCATATAAAGATTATGGTCCAATTGATAATGAAAACTTTTAATACTTATCATCTATACTATAATCGCATTTGAAACGCGTCCGTCGGTGTCGCCAGTTGTGCACGCATCCTCAAAGGAATGTTGGAAGCGCAAGGCAGCCAAAAGAATTCACCTGGAAGGTAGATTCTTTCACCACCCTGCCATTTTTGGAATCCACCTGGATGCAGCGTAGGCAAACCCGAAGCCTTAAAAAAAAAACACGCAACCGCCCGCACAAAGTATAACAAAATAAATAAAAAACACGTAACTGCCCGCACAAAGTATAAAAATAAAAACCTAACCTCCCACACAAAGTATTAACAAATACCGAAAACTGCAAACCCCCACATCGCAAAATAATAAAGTATTTAACCGCTAATCTACAAATTACATAATTAAAATATTAACCCCTTAACCGCCAACCCCTCGCATCACAATAAACCTATTAACCTATTAATCCCTAAACTGACAAACCCCCACATCGCAATAAACCTAATTAACCTATTAACCCCTAAACCGCCAACCTCCCACATCGCAATAAACCCAATTGACCTATTAACCCTAAACCGCCAAATCCCCACATCACAATAAACTTAACCTATTAACTCCTAAACCGCCAAACCCCCCACAAGGCAAATAACTAATTTAATTCCTAAGCCCCCTAACCTAACACCCCCTAAATTAACCTAAACTACCCATTGCTCCTAAAGGGACATTTGTTTGGGCATTGCCCTTAAAAGGCCATTCAGCTCTTTTCCAGCCCATTAAATCCCTAATCTTAAAAATAAAAAAAATTAAAAAAATCACTAAGGGGGCGTGTCCTAGCAGCCGCCATAGCCAGACATACAATTCAGGAGCTCCAGGCCTTACAATGGATTTATGAGGTTTATTCATCTTACACACAAAGATTGTGATCTATCCTCAGTGATATTAGCTATGTGAAGTGGAGCCGGACTGACTGATACCTTTTTTATACGGGTTGTACCTACGGAGCTCATACTTAAGATAATTAGGCTGGCTGGGCGGCGGCCTTTTGCTTTTTGTTTTACTCTAGCTTATTCCCCCCCCGGTCTGCCGGGTAATGCAGATCTCTGTCATCGCTAACACTAGGGGATGACATAGTTCGCTAAAATGGAAGAGTCTATGGATAATATGGTTCAGGACCTTTTGGCCTCTCTGGCGCAGAAGGTGGACAACAGTTTCGCCCATCTCATTTCCCTCACCATTGCCAGCTCACAACAGCAACCTTATCGAGTGAAGCAAATGGCGCCCGTAATAGAGCACAATACGCAGCATCACAGTTTGCAGTCTCCTCTCTGTTTAGTGGAGGCTACTACGCACCCGCTGGTGCCGGGGGTGACACATTCTGCGGAGCAGAGGGACGGTTACATGCAGAAGCGAAGAATTGAAATCTCGGGTATGGTGCATACCCCTTTAGCTAATGGGACTGAAGGAGCCCCTACGGGGAAACAGTTACTAGCGCGGGTGGATGCGGCCGCCTGCCCGTTGCTATATTCGGAATCACTCACGGCACCGGTGACGACCGGAGGCTTACAGTCTTCTGTGGGGTCTCCTGTACTTGTGATGGATGTGACCCTGATCGATCATGCTTACCTAGGGTCCAGGTTATTGGCAACCAAGTTACATTTAGGGGGTTACTCCCGAGGCCATCCTCTCTCCACCTACTTCTGCATTAGCTTTTACTATCATAGCAAGTGTCACAAACCTCGGAGGGGCATTGGATAACTTTTCTTTGCAATGGGCAGCCACATTGAGCACTTCAGTCCCACATCAGTTTATGACAATTTTTTGACTGATTATCTAACTATGAGCATGGGCTGCTGACTATCCAAAACCAGTTCTGATGCAGGCACCTTTGCTTAGGTTTTACTGGAGACAAATATAGTTTGCTGGACAATGTGTTCTAATTATGTTTTAAACATACAGTTTGTTTTATTATACTTTCCAGATCCCCTTCTGTCAATAATGAGTTTTTGTCAGGATGTTTAGTTAGGGGTTTGGGCAATTAGCATTATTAGCATAATTCCATCTAGATATTCAGCATTCACAATCATTGGAGGACCCAGGTTAATGATGTATAAACAATATATGTCTCTCGTGTTACCTTTACTGTAGATCCTCCTACTCAGGAGTCCCACACAAAGACAACATTAGCCCTTTCCTGTAGAACAAGCTACCCTCAAATATATATGAGAGTTCACACTTTCTCTAAACATATACTCATTTATTCTAGTTCTATTCATTCTGTAGGTTAGGAGAGTCTGGAGTTAGACATTCTTTTTTTTTTTTTTTTTTTTTTTTTTTTTTCCATTTTAAAACAAGATTGTATTTATGCTCAATAAGCAGATTAATTATCAGTTTATCAAGACTGATGTAACAACTATTTTTTGTTATCTCAGTATGTGACACGGAATAGAATTTAGATAACAGACTAATTCCCAATTTGAAATTCTACAAAAATATTTTTTAAGTCTTTGCAAATGGGTGTCACACTGCAAATGAGCAGCAAATCATATCAATTTGAATAAAATTGTACAAGCAATAATAAACTTTTGCTGATGTTTTTTTTTAAGTACCATTAACACATATTTACATTTCCATTATTGCCTTGGGAACCGTCCTGAAGGCAAAGTGTCCTGTGTATACCAAAATAATTTACTGTATATCAATAGGAAAGTTTGAAAGAAAGGATGATTTTCACAGACATACAAATGAATAAACCATTTAAAGAGATAGAAAAAAAATGTAAACATTTAAAAATGGATTGCGATGGCAATATTGCAGAAAACTGAAAATCCTCCAAGGCAATTTGTGAACAGGATTCATGGGGCAGAGTATAAATTAACCTACTAAAGTATAATAGTGCCATTTTCAAGTTGGAAGCCAAAATAACTCTATGCCAAAGATGTTTTAACGGGGGGGCTGGAAGTTTTTTTTTTTACTTTTTAGTGCGGACGAAACGAATTAAAGATGTTATGACAGACCTTAACTTCAATTTGAATAATGTCTCATATAATGAAAAACAAGACACTGCTAGCAATAACAAATGTATTAACGATAATTTTCTTTAGGCATGGTCTTGCAATCTATTAGTATTGCAGAATATCTATTGGAAGCAGTGTCAGGTGCTGCTACTACATAAATATACCATATGTGACGTATACTGTGCATTAAACATCTCGGTTTAAATCCACAATTAAATGAATATCTGAATGGGATCAAATCAAAACAGACAATAATGTAAACTGTGGGTAATGAGTAATCATTAATGGCTAGCCTACATGGCAGTGTAATTATAATTAAAATGAGAATGTCCTTCACAAATGAGTACACCACTAAAAAACAAATATAAATAAATCAGGACATAAAAGGTAGTAACGGCAAATGACATCAGTGTCCTAGAAACAAGTTGAGTTCCACTTGAAAGGACTGAAGGCTTGAAATGCAAATTCGCAGACGGAACATTGTGCTAGAAGAGATTCTATCCAGATTTCAGTGTTACACTTGTGGTCGACATTAGTTAACACAAAGCTGAACAAACGGTCTAAAATCACGTAACGATAATGAGCGACTGCAGCTTACCAGGGAAACGAACAAATATTACAGGGTCAACTCAAAGCATTTGTTTAATTTATCCTGCTAAATAAAGGTTTGATTGTCATCAAAGTCAACGTTGATAGCAGTTATTCGTTTTTTGGATATCTTTACCTTTTTCATTATCACATTCATGGTCACTTAAACCAACAACACTGGGTGACAAGACAAAACTTTAATAGTGCTATACAATAGAGTCCCAATCAAAGTCATCTTGAATGTCATCTGCAGGAAGAGGACGGCGCATCTGGAAGTTTGATGAAGGCATCATGTGATGCTGGTTCATTACTCCATGATGACCTGACATAGCAGATCCTGTAGTGCTCATTGTCTGTGGTATGAGGGGGTAACTTGGAGGTCCCATCATTGATTGTGGAACATTTTGCCTGGAATCAAGGTACACGTTTCCTGTCCCAAGGTGCTGTGAGGGTTTTGCACTGTGCATATTACCGTGGCAAACTGGTGACTGAGGATGGATGAGCCCAGTCTGAGCGAAGAACTTATTGAGTGAAGAGCACAGGTCGGCTAATTGAACCTGGTCAAGTGACCAGTTCTTAAGATCTGCTTGTCTCATACTTTCCATCAAACCTTGGAACTGGGAAAGGTCCACTTCTGACCAGTTGGCACTGGTGGCGATACGGCAACTTTCCTTCAGCATGTCAAGAGTAGAATACCATTCAGCACCACAAGGTGTCTGTTGCTGAGTTAGAGACGTCTGATGTGCTAAGGACTGATGGTTTGGATGATGCTGTAAATGCTGATGGGCAGGATTCTGTGCACGTTGCTGCTGATGCTGTTGGTGTGGCGATTGCTGGTGCGGAGACTGTTGGTGTTGGTGATGAGGCGACTGGTGATGTGGAGATTGTTGATGACAGTGAGATGTGTGCTGTTGACATTGCTGCGGATGCTGGTGATGAACTACGTTGTGGTGTATATGAGGCGACTGGTGTGACTGCTGCGTGTGTAACTGGGTATGTGGTAAATGAACCTGTACAATAGAATCACCTATACTAGTGCCAAGACTGCTCGCATGGCTATTTGTCAGGCTATTTTGGCTATTGTGCTGTTGTGAAATTGTGCTACTAGGGGAGTGTTGATAAGAGCAGGGAGAGTGCGTCTGTTGTGGAGACTCTGAAGGCAAGTTCATCAGTCCTTGACTAAGAGACTGCTCAAAAACAGATTTGTACAGGCTTCGAAATGAGTCACTGAGATCTTCAAAATTATATTCAGGGAAAAGTTTTTCTCTTTCCTGTGTATTATACTGTGACTGTTGTGTTAATGGTTGAGCAGAAGGCTCCGGATGGCTTGAAACCGGGGTATAGCTATGTACACTGCCAACACTATTCAAGTTTATAGAAGACACACTCTGATCAGAAAGACTGTTGTTAAGGCTACTTCGAGGGCTATCATTGCCATCCTGATCTGGATTATATAAGGTTACTTTATTAGTCACAGTGTTGATAGCCAGGTTCGGAGAGGCACTTCCAGACATAATACAATCCATTCCCAAGGAATCTGAATCTATGCTGTAAGGTGTCGAGGCCCGCTCTCCAGATCGCGGCCTTTTCTTTGGCCGTGCTGGTAGTGCATCCTCCTTTGGATTTGTGTCTATTGCCCAATAGGAACCCTTCCCAGGGTCATCCTTGGATCGAGGCACTTTCAGAAAGCACTTATTCAGGGACAAATTGTGTCGTATAGAATTCTTCCAGCCGCTGCCGGCCTCCTTATAGTACGGAAAATTATCACAGATCCACTGGTATATCTCACTCAGAGTCATTTTCTTTTTTGGTGAACTATTGATTGCAAAAGTAATAAGACTGGCGTAACTATATGGCGGCTTTCCATCCTTGTGCTGTTGTACGTCTTCCTGGTCCAGTGTCGTATTTGAGTCAAGAAGCGCGCTCTTCTTTGAGATACCAGTTCCATGACCATGTTGCGCAGAATCACTATTTTGAATAGCGGCTCTCACAGTGAGTTGTGGAAGCCAGTCCATAGAGGTTAAACTGCTCTCCAGTTCTGAAGTCATTCTGTAGGTTACAAATGAGTCTTTATTCTCTGCACTTTCAAGCGAAAGATGCAAAATTCAGTTTTTACCGAAAAGGCTTCCAGGTATTGCAAATTTCAGAACTTCCAAAATAACGGATGATCAATGTTTAATCTGCCCATTCTTCTAATTTTTGTAGATCCCCTTGTAAAGCAATTTCATCCTGCACTGACCTCATGACCTTTCACAACTTTGTATCATCTTCGGTGTGATATCCCAAATCTGTAGCTTTGTTCATTTAAACCCATCTGGACAGGAAATATGCCTGCTGATTTGCCGCTCCGTGCTGTCCCGACGTGTCGGCCAGGAGTAGACATTCTTTTTAATTAAGTTGTCCCATATCTTCTGAGCGGGGGTCCTGAATTGGAAGCTGGCGGAGTTGTTACATGCTAGAGGGTAGAGGACAACAAGAAGGGGTCATGTGTTGGGTCCTGCCAATTGTATTGTGCATTAATTTTGTTCATTTTTTCCCCCCTAGTTCAAATTCTTTTTTATAGTATACATACTTCATTTTTTATTTTAATACATATACTCTACACTTAGTCACCCAATATGGTGAATTTTGCAGCAGTATTAATCTGCTACTTTACACCTACACATTCAAGAATACAAATAGGTGTTGCCTTTTGTGAGCTAGAGTCTGATATGGCTTATAATAGACCATCTTACAGTTTACTACCAATAAGCAGCTATTTACGCTCTAGAGGCACCGGAGTTCAGTTATCCTATAATCTAAAAAGAGGTATCAAGACACTGTCCTTTATATTCCAAGATATACATTAATAATAGGGAAATGTTGTTATTAGTTTGGTCAAATGGGTAATTTTATTATTTGCTTTCCTTTAGTGGAGCTAACATGTTGTTTGATTGGCGTTGTTGTTTTGAACTTTTTCTATTTTCACTCTAAAAGTTTGGAAGGGTATAATGTATGTTGTTATTATAAGACATGCCTCAATAATAAGTTTTGATGATTGCACCTACACAAACAAGATTGTAAATGTGTGTTACCTCCTATAACAAAAGAGTATATCATAGCTAATAAAGGGCCACTATAAAGTATCATACTATTAGGTAGCTATTCATGTCTGGGAGGTGCTAGTGTTAGGTTATCTTATAACTTAGCATATAAAATTTTAAAATAGGTATCATTACCCAGCAGCAATACTAGGTATATATATATTGAGTATGTTTCGTTGAGTTTGAACATTTAGTTTTGATAGCTATATGTGTTTATTATATACCATATGCGACACTGTCTGTATCTGGTGACATTGTTTTCTTACAAGCTATATATGTACAGGCTATTGTATATCAAAAATGTTGTGGGTATTATTGCAGTAACCATATTGTATTGCTAAATACCTGAATAAAAAACTTTGATTTTAAAAAAAAAAAAAAAAAAAAAAAATCACTAAGCCCCAAATAGGTACTCACCGTTCCTTAAGTCCGGCAGAAAAGGTCTTCTTCCAGGCGGCTCCATCATCTTCTATCTTCATCCGTAGTTGCGGCGGGGCAGAGGTATGGAGCTAGCTTACCCAATGTGTGAATCCTCAGCGGCGGTCCTCAACAGTGGCGGTCCTCGGAGGTGGTCCTCAGGGGCAGCGGTCCTTAGCGGTGTGGAGGCTTCTCTTCATGTAATCGTCTGTCGCACACTGAAGATTGAATGCAAGGTACCCCATATTTATTGGGGTTCCTTGCATTCCTATTGGCTGAAATTTTGAAGTCAGCCAATAGGATGAGAGCTACTGAAATCTTATTGGCTGATTTAAACAGCTAATAGGATTTCATTAGCTCTAATCCTAATGGTTGATTTCAAAATTCCAGCCAATAGGAATGCAAGGTACCCCAAAATGATTGCGGTACCTTGCATTCAATCTTCAGTGTACGACAGACATCGGGTGAAGAGGAGCGTCCATGCCACCAAGAACACCGCCGCTGTTGAGGACTGCTGTTTAGGATCCACGCATCGGGGAAGACAGCTCCGCACCTCCACTCTGCCTTCATTCCAGATGAAGATAGAAGATGATGGAGCTGTCTGGAAGAAGACCTTCTCTGCTGGACTTCAGGAACAGTGAGTTCCTATTTGGGGCTTAGTCTTAGGCTTTTTTTTATTTTTTGGGGTGGCTTTTTTTTTTTAGATTAGGGTTTTTTGGGTTTGAAAAGAACTGGTGCCTGTAGGAGGTGTGGAAGGGAAAGTGGAAGGGATTGGGATGGGCTATACGCTGCAGAAAAAAAATTGAAGGGAGAGGGAGGGATGGGATGCTACACTACAGAAAATGTGGGGTGCGGTGTCCTGTGTAAGAAGCGGGGAGGTGGGGGGAACCACTACACTAATTAAATTAAAAAATATATAAAAATGAAAAAATATATATAAAAATTGTTCAAATCAGCCAATACGATTTAAGCAGCTCTCATCCTATTGGCTGATTTCAAAATTTCAGCCAATAGGAAGGCAAGGTACCCCAATATAAAACGGGTACCTTGCATTCAATCTTCAATCTTCAGTGTGTGGCAACGATCGCATGAAGAGGATCCTCCATGCTGGATGGCTCCGCGGCCTCCTTCGATCCACGCCGTCTTTGCTCCAGATGAAGAAAGAAGATCCCTGCGCTGGATGAAGATGAAGCCGCCTAGAAGAAGACCTTCACCGCCAGTCTCAGGAATGGTGAGTACCTATTTTGGAGTTAGTGTTAGTTTTTTTGTTTAGTTTTTTTGGGTGGGTTTTTTTTTAGATTAGGGATTTTTTTATTTTTTTAATGGGCACTAAAGACTTGATTGCCCTTTTAAGGGCAATGGGTAGCTGAGGTTTTTTAGAGTTAGTTTTTTTATTTTAGAGGGGTTACTGTTAGGGGGTACTTTGTAAGTTTTTAATGTAAAAGAGCTGTTTAACTTAGGCAATGACCTACAAAAGGCCCTTTTAAGGGCTATTATTAGTTTATTGTTAGATTAGGGGGTGCTTTTATTTTGGGGTGGTTTATTTGTTTTATAGGGGTATTAGATTAGGTTTAATTTTTATTATTTTGGATAATTTCATTCATTATTTTTTGTAATCTTAGTTTTTTTTTATTTTTCGTAACTTTAGAGTTTGTTTTTTTGTAATGTTAGTTTTTTATTTTTTGTAGTGTTAGGATTTTTTAATTTTGTAATTTAGTTTTTTTTTATTTAGTTTTTTTTAAATAGTAATGTTAAGTTTATTTACAGTTTAAGCTTAGTTTTTTTTATTTATTTTAAGGTAGTTATATTGTAACTTTAATTTAAAGTTAGCGGGTGTAAGGTTTAGGGGTTAATAGTTTAATTTAGTGTGTCGCGATGTGGGGGGCCGGTGGTTTAGGCGTTAATAGATTTATTTTAGTAGTAGCGATGTGGGGGTTCAGTGGTTTAGGGGTAATAAGTTTATTTAGTGTTGGTGATGCGGGGGCTGGCGGATTAGGTGTTAATACTTTAATTTAGGTAGTGGCGATGTGGGTGGGAGGCGGATTAGGGGTTAATAGGTTTATTATAGTATTTGCGATGCAGTGGTGGCGGTTTAGGGGTTAATAGGTAGTTTATGGGTGTTAGTGTACTTTGTAACATTTTAGTTATGAGTTTTGTGAAACATTTTTGTTTTGCAAAATCCATAACTACTGGTCTTTGATAGCGGAATGGATAGTGGCAGTATAGGCTATAACACTAGCGTAATAGCCAGACCGCACATCCTGTAATACGGGTGACCTGAAAATTTCATACTCAAAAGCCATTTTTTCAGTGCGGAATGGAGAGTTGCGGGACAGGCTAAAATGATAGCGGTATAGCCGTGTGGCTTGTAATATGGATGACCTTCCATTCCACGCTCAAAGGCCAATTTTTCCACCGTACCACACAACTTGTAATATGTGTGATTATTTGCAGCGGTAGATAATAGAAGTAAATTGGAAAGTAGTTTAAAATTGTATTCTCTGGCAGAATCATGAAAGGAAAATTTGGGGTTTCATGTCCCTTCAAATTAAGCTGGTGTCACAGGATACACGTGCACTAACAGACACATGCGCTATCAACAGCAAGTCAGTTTCTTGCCCATTCTCTGTGGAGGGCTCTTGCTGTAAAAATCGTGTTACAGGAAGCTACAGTAACAGTATCTATAATGGCAGCTCCCTTATCTCCTTACAGGTAGTGGCTACCCTGGGAATTTCTTCTTTTTTTTATTGATTTTTTTTATATATTACAGAAACACAAAAAAAATACACAAATATATATATATGTGTGTGTGTGTGTAAAAGGGCCAGATTACAAGTGGCACGCTATTTAACACTCCTGCTAGAAGTAAGCTTTCGTCTGGTTGCACTCGTAAAGTTAAAGTTGAACGGAACCTGTTTTTGCTCGAGTGCTAACCCGATAAGCACAAAAAGCTGAACTTTCAATATCACGTCTTTCATCATAGAAGTCATTGGAGAAAAACCTGATTGCATATTCTGAAGTGCGCTAACCCAACATGAAAATATGAATATTTCATATTCCAATGTTCTCCACATAGAATAATATCTTCTATTTATTCATAAATTCATTTTTCTACATATATCTAAAGAGTTGTTGTACAATATATATTTATCCCTATATATATATATATATATATATATATATATATACACACACACACACATGATTATATATAGTTATATATATATATATAGGAATATCTATTTTAAAAATACTTAGAACATATTCCCCTATGTGAAGAACACTGGAATGTGAAATATTTACAGTAAATACATAGCTAAACACTTTATTAAATATGAATATTGCATAAATATTATTTTACATGTTTTCATCTACTTAACTCTGAAGGGCTTTAATACACTTATATAAATGTCTATATCTGTGTACATATGTATTTGTGTTTATATGTGTACTAGTCCTAAAGCCCGTTCACACGGGCTATTTTTTGCAGTACAACGGTCCCACCCCTTGCTCTCTCTCTCTCTCCCCCTCTGTTTTGTGCTCTCTCCCCCTCTCCTTTGTGCTCTTTCTCGCTCCACCTCTCTTTTGCTCCCTCTCTCCCCCCTCTTTTTTGCTCCCTCTCCCCCCTCTCTTTTGCTTTCTCTCCCCCCTCTTTGGCGCTCTCTCTCCCCCTCTTTTACGCCCTCTCTCTCCCCTCTCTCTTTTGCGTTCTCTCTCTTTTGCACGCTCTCTCTCTCCCCCTCTCTTTTGTGCTCTCTCTTTCTCGCACTCTTTTGCGCGCTCTCTCTCCCCCTCTCTTTTGCACTCTCTCTCCCCATCTCATTTGCGCTCTCTCTCTCTCTCCCCCTCTTTTGCGCTCTCTCTCTCCCCCTCTCTTTTGCGCTCTCTCTTCCCCCCCTCTCTTTTGTGCTCTCTCCCCCCTCTTTTGCGCTCTCTCTCCCCCCTCTCTTTTGCTCTGTCTCTCTCTCCTTTTTTTTGCTATCTCTCCATCCCTCTCTTTTGCTATTTCTCTCCATCCCTCTCTTTTGCTCTCTCTCCTCCTCTTTTGCGCTCTCTCTCTCCCCCTCTCTTTTGCGCTCTCTCTTTCTCCACTCTCTTTTGCGCTCTCTCTCTCCCCCCTCTCTTTTGCTCTGTCTCTCCTTTTTTTTTGCTCTCTCTCTCCATCCCTCTGTTTTGCTCTTTCTCTCCATCCCTCTCTTTTGCTCTCTCTCTCCCCCCTCTCTTTTGCTCCCTCTCCCCCCTCTCTTTTGCTTTCACTCCCCCCTCTTTTGCTCTCTCTCCCCCTCTCTTTTGCTCTCTCTCCCCCCTCTCTTTTACACTCTCTCTCTCCCCCCTCTTTTGCGTTCTTTTTTTTTCCGCTCTCTCTCTCCCCCTCTCTTTTGCGCTCTCTCTCTCTCCCCCTCTCTTTTGCGCTCTCTCTCTCCCCCTCTCTTTTGCACTTTCTCTCTCCTCCTCTTTTGCGCGCACTCTCTCTCCCCCTCTCTTTTGCGCTCTCTCTCTCCCCCTCTTTTGTGCTCTCTCCCCTCTCTTTTGTGCTCTCTCTCCCCTCTCTTTTGCGCTCTCTCTCTCCCCTCTCTTTTGTGCTCTCTCTCCCCCTCTTTTGCGCTCTCTGTCTCGCCTCTCTTTTGTGATCTCTATTCCCCCCCCTCTCTTTTGCGCTCTCTCTCCCCTCTCTCTTTTGCTCTCTCCCTCTCTCCCCCCTCTCTTTTGCTCTGTCTCTCTCCCCTCTCTTTTGCTCTCTCTACCCCCTTTCTTCTGCACTTTCCCATCTCTTCTGCTCTTCCCCCTCTATATAGCTCTTTCCTATCTCTCTCCCCCTCTCTTTTTATTTCTCTCCGCTCTGTCGCGCCGACCGCGCCTAGCCACACCCCCGCCATGCCCGACCACGCCCTCAACCATGCCTGGTCCCGCCCGGTCACGCCAACAGTCCCGTCCGGCCACTCCCACTTGTGCTGCAAAGTCACAGCATGGATTGTCAGGTAAGGCCAGGTGTGTTTGTCTCTACTGCGCATGACAGCTTCGGACAAACACACTTGGCCTTTTATATAATAGGATATATATTTATAGACATATATACACATGTAAAAACATAAATACATATGTACACACATATAAACATATACAGTATATACTTACATATACATATTTAGACGTGTATGCAGGTATCTCTATGTTAAAGCCCTTTACCTAGCTTTTTTTTCTAACACCTGAGACCTCATATCTTTGAAGCCTTTATAACTTTTGTGTGCATTATTTTTTCATATTAATTTGTATTAGATAATGTTATTATGCGTATAACTGTACTTTGTAATGTATTTTTTTGCGTGAAACAGTTAACCAGAGCTCTTAAGTTGCGGTAATCATTCTAGCTCAATCAATCACTTTCCCTTTCAACTCATAATATCAGCTGTAAACCTGACAAGTGCAAACCCCCTTATCGCACACATTTTAAGATTATCATCTAAATTCAAAAACTGACCCCAACATTGTGTACAGGATTTCCTTCTTTTAACTCTACCTATTTAAGTGTCATGAAAGAAAAGTAGTTGTCCCCATAAACATTTTTTTAGAGTTGAAATGGAAGGGGCAAATGCGTTTCTTTCATTTCTAAAGATCAGTAATCTAGTAAGTAAAATGGTCAAGTTAATGCATTTTCTGAATTTACAAGGGTGAAAATTCTGAACTACGGGAAAAAAAAATATGTTTTTAAAACTAAAATTACTTTGTAGAAACTGATAAGACAGAAAATATAAAAACTGTGGCCTAAAGCAATACAATTTTAGGATATGACCATAAAAAGTGTTTCAGATCTGAATTAGCGTAATTACATTTTGTGCATACATTCAGCAAATACTTCCTCCGTTTACAAAACCTATTAGGAGTTAAAGGGCCATAATAGTAAAAAAAAACTACATGCTCATTTCATTTTATGATTATCAACCCCACAAAGTGGTTAAATACACAGTAGAAGTGCCAATTGGGACATAAATAAATATATTTGCATGAACATTTATCAGAATTCAATTTAGTGGTTAAAAAAATATGTATTGAGGTACAATATATTAGAACAGTCAGTCCTTTTCTTACTAGGATTCATTATCTCACGAATACGGATTCTCTAAAACTCTAAATTAAATAGAAATTGCAGGGGTGATTTGAGAGCAAAGAAAAGTTAAACAATCCTGTTTGTATTGCGAGGAGTTTTGAAAAGGATGTGCAGAGAGATAAATCATGTTCTTTCTAAATGTTTTCAAGTTCATTATCATTGACAATATCGTCATCAGCTACATTTGCTGTCAACGTTCTCACACAAAACAGTACCCAGCTGTCTCACATTTTCCATTATTCAAATGAACTGTGGTTTAGATAATTACCCGATGTTGAGTAAAAAATAACAGTGTGCCGGTGAACTTCAAACAGCCAGCTTGTCATTTTGTGCATGTTGCCATGAATTTTTTTCATTGCTGTACATGAATTTAAGCTAAAAAAAAAAACCTTCAGACACCTTTGTAGATAATTACTTGATGCCATGTTGTCAAATGTTACCACCAAGACCGTTTATTGGAGAGTCTTACAGATAAAAAAAAACCCCATTTACTCAAATCTTTAAAATGCTACTAATCGGTGATTCAAGAAAATAATAAATAAAAACTCGGGGCGGAAGAAAATAGGTAAAGCTGATAATATTATTATATCCTTAACGGACAGCACGTGTATAAAAAAATGAATAAACATATGTAATACTGTGTAAGTTAGTTTGTGATGTAGAATGGACAATCTTTGCCAGAATTTGTTGGTGGGCAGATTTTTCAACATGAATTCAGGGTAGGGTTGCCAGGTCAGCCATGTTTTCTTTGATAGTTATGTTACCCATGATGCAGGGTGTGTAGGGAGAAACATGTAGTGTGCTTTGGACAGCACATGAATAGTAATACTGGCCAGCATTCGTCATGTTCCTCCATTAACAGCAAGCAGCATGTATATCTCATATTTGTACAGGAAAACATGGCCGAGGTGGAAACGTTTTTTCAGGGTCTCCACATAAAATACTGGATGTAAAACTGTTTACCTTTAACTCTGAGGGCCTGATATTCAAAACCTCTCCACTCAGGTGAGATATTCTAAAATGATCCTCTAGCATTGCAAGATCCATAGTGAAATTTTCAAAAGGCAGATTTTGCTATTCTTCTCCGGGGTGCATTCCTGTATATGAAAGAGAGACAAGCCCGGTACAATATAGCACTGCAAGACATCAGAGATCTGCTGCATTTACACTTTGTGCTTTGTATGTATGTATGTATGTATATATATATATATATATATATATATATATATATATATACACACACACAGTATATACTTTATATCACTTTACACTTAAGATTAAATTTTATTACATTTAAAATTTGATTATGCTTTCACAGTTTCTGTTTAACTTTAAGAAATTAGTTTCATACTTTATGTATTTAGGTGTATCTTTTACAAATTACATTGCACTTTGCATTTCTTCTATCTAAACTGAAAGTGAAAAACTGTAAGTTTCCCAGAGAGCTTCATTACTTTCTAAGGGCCAGATAATCAAAGTTTGGAGAGAGATTGTAGAACAGACTTCACAGGGGCTGAACTCACTGATTTTTTTAAAGGGACAGTCAACACCAGAATTGTTGTTGTTTAAAAAGAAAGATAATTCCTTTATTACCCATTCCCCAGTTTTGCACAACCAACACAGTTATACTAATACACATTTTACCTCTGTAATTACCTTGTATCTAAGCTTCTGCTGACTGCCTCCTTATTTCAGTTCTTTAGACAGACTTGCATTTTAGCCAATCAGTACTCACTCCTAGGTCACTTCACATGCATGAGCTCAGTATTATCTATATGAAACACATGAACTAATGCCCTCTAGTGGTCAAAATGCATTCAGATTAAAGGCAGTCTTCAATGTCTAAGAAATTAGCATATGAACCTCCTAGGTTTAGCTTTCAACTAAGAATACCAAGACAACAAAGCAAAATTGGTGATAAAAGTAAATTGGGAAGTTGTTTAAAATTACATTCCCTATTTAAATCATGAAAGGTTTTTTGGACTTCACTGTCCCTTTAAGAAAATGGGAGAGACCTGGAAGTCCAAGAGAGATGAGATGCCTTCCATTGAAAGTAATGAAACTCTCTGGAATACAAAATTTAACATGGGAGAGAGAATGTAACTGAAGAACACCTGGAGCTGAAATAATGGCTCAGTTTGCATCAATTCCAAATTAAACTGAAATATTTTAACTACAATTTAACTTTTGTCTATATTTAATATATATTAATTTTCTGTTTATTAAAAAAAAAGTGTATTTTTGAGCAATCTTCACCTGTATACAGCTGGCAAGACAAATCAGTTAGATCAGCTTGTTCAAAATGCTTACAAAATTTCACAAGACTGGTGAGAGAGCTTAAGACAAAACCTGGGAACTCCCCTGTTCAGCCCAGGGAACTGCCGTGCCCCTCCAACTTTCTGAAACTGTAAGTTTTAGTTTGCAATGCAGCAAATACAAGGTGCAATTTAATTTGTAAAAGCTACACAGAAATATACAAAGTGTGATCCTAATTTGTTAGAGTAACAGAAAATTTCAAAGCATAATCAGAATTTGTAAAATTGTTGCTAGAGTTAAATCTAAATGTATTAAAATATAAAAGTGGAAAGCTTAAATGCAATAATACTGTAAGGACCCAATCTGAAATGTAAAGTAATATAAAATAAAAAGCACAAAGTGTAAGTATAGCAAATCTCTCATATCATGCTATATTGCAATGGGCTTGTCGTCTCTCGTTCACATACAGAAATGAGTGAGATCTCGCAGTGCTAGATAGTTCTGCCCTTTTTATTTTGAAAATTCAGTGAGTTCAGCCCCTGTGAAGTCTAAACTGTTATTTCTCTCCAAGCTGGAGAATCCTTTGAATATCAGGGCCTGAAATAGAGTTATAAGATCCCTCTTTAGATCCATTAGGAGGGTAGATACACCAAAGGCAGGTCCCACAGTCAGCCATTTTTTGTTAGAGGCCATCTTTAAACTTTAGAGATAACTTTGGAAATTCTTCCTTTAGGTGAGTACCCTCCACAAGCAATTACATCTCACGACGATTAACTGATTTTGAACCAATGGTATCTGAAGATAGTTATTTTATTTCAAAGGAAGGCACAGGTGTGGATCTTCAGTTGTGTTTGCATTGCTAAAGGTAGGCAAAGCAAAATGACTGCTTGGGCAGAATACTTTGTTAAATTATTCTTCCAGTGACTGAAAAAATTTGAGTTCATGAAAAAGTGATGGTAGAATCTACTAGAGAAGACAGGAGGGAATGACTGACATAGGCTGTCATGTTTGGGGGTGTTCAGGTTGGAGCTCAGGTGTGGTGCTTATAGGTTCAGAAATCAAAACAGCCTCTTTCATCTTAGAAGAATTTCACCTAGGCATAATTATGCAGAAGAATAAAAATCTTTATGCAGATAAACAAGGTAAGAACAGACTGATGCCACACAAAGGCAAGGTTCAATGCTACAAGATACTTCAGGTACTTGATTATAGCAATGTAACAAGATACTCAAGTACTTGGAATAACAATGCAACAGGATACTCAGATACTTGGAATAGCAATGTAACCGGATACACAGGTCCTTGGAATAGCAATGCAACAGGATACACAGGTACTTGGAATAGCAATGCAACAGGATACGCAGGTCCTTGGAATAGCAATGCAACAGGATACACAGGTACTTGGAATAGCAATGCAACAGGATACACAAGTACTTGGAATAGCAATGTAACAGGATACACAGGTATTTGGAATAGCAATGTAACATGATACACAAGTACTTGGAATAGCAATGTAACAAGATACACAAGTCCTTGGAATAGCAATGCAACAGGATACACAGGTACTTGGAATAGCAATGCAACAGGATACACAGGTCCTTGGAATAGCAATGCAACAGGATACACAGGTCCTTGGAATAGCAATGCAACAGGATACACAGGTCCTTGGAATAGCAATGCAACAGGATACACAGGTCCTTGGAATAGCAATGCAACAGGATACACAGGTCCTTGGAATAGCAATGCAACAGGATACACAGGTCCTTGGAATAGCAATGCAACAGGATACACAGGTATTTGGAATAGCAATGTAACATGATACACAAGTACTTGGAATAGCAATGTAACAAGATACACACGTACTTGGAATAACAATTCAGGTACTGCACAGTATTGGTTAGTATAACAGGTAGCTGAGTCCATAGACTTGAATTAACACTTCACAGTACTGACTGACTTGTATAACAGGCTGAATGATACACAGGTACTTGGATTGCATCTTACAAATATCGCAGGTTGAATTGCAGCTTACAAGACTCATAGGTTTGGAGAGGCTCCCAGAACAGACAGACTGGATACAGAGAAATCCATATATTGTCAGAGCACCTGAATGGGGGAAGGGACAGCGCATTTATAGTAGAGCAGCCAGACAGATGCAAGCAAGCAGAAATCACAAAAAGGATTAGCCCTCTAGTGGTCAAGGAGTAAGCTGCAGCAGAGGAAATTAAAGGGACGGACACCATCCAGGAAAGAATGTGACAGCAGGAAACAAGAAATCAGGAGTGCTGAGTTTAATCCTGGAAATGGATATTACATAGGACCATATGATGTGCCTTCTGTAAAGTTAGGTATTAAACTACACATCTTGCAACTAGAATTCAGAATGTTCACTTGTGAGCAAAGCCAAGTGCTGTCTATGCACTATAAGGCGTTGTTTCCTATCATATCTGCCATCAACTCAGTTTCAGGACCTACTGAGCATTAGCTTTGTACTTCTCTCCAAAGCTTTTTAGCACTGGACTCCTATTGAGTCCTAATATAATACAATAGTAATGTCACTGGGTCTGCAAGTGCTTTACTGTTTGTCCACATCGCCAAATGAGAAATCTAGCATTGTTCCTCTTTTATCTTTATCCAGGACCAAGCCGGCGCGGAGTGGAGGTGACCACAGAACCGGACCGGCGACCACGGAGCCATCAAGCATGAAGATGCTATTCGTACGATCACCGCACACTGAGGATTGAATTCAAGGTAGCCGTTCAAATATGGGGTACCTTGCATTCCTATTGGCTGACACTTTCAAATCAGCCAAAAGGATGAGAGCTACTGAAATCCTATTGGCTGCAAATCAGATAGAAGAGGTCATAGAAGGGGTTGACACTATGGAAGAAGATATCGCCGATTGGAAGAAGACTTCACCGCTTGGAAGAAGACTTTCCCTGCTAGACTTCAGGAATGGTGAGTACCTATTTGGGGGTTAGACTTAGAATTTATTTTTTATTTTTGGGGGCTTTGTTTTTTTTTAGATTAGGGTTTTAATGGGCACTGTAAAAGAGCTGAATGACCTTTTAAGGGCAATGCCCGTACAAATGCCCCTTAAGGGGCAATGAGTAGTTTGTTTATTTTTAGTATTAGGTTTATTTTATTTTGGGGGGGTTGGTGGGTGGGGGGGTTACTGTTAGGGGGGACTTTGTATTTATTTAATGTAAAAGAGCTATTTAAGGGCTATTGGTAGTTTAGTTTAGGTTAGGGGGTGTTTTTATTTTCACAGGGATTAGATTTAATTTTTTTATTTTTGATAATTTGGTTTATTTTTTTCTGTAATGTTAGACTTTTTTAATTTTAATTGTTACTTAGTATTCATTTATTTTAGGTATGTGGGGTTTATTTAGGGGGTGTTAGGTTAGGTGGCTTAGTAATTAAATTAGTTATTTGTGTTGTGGGGGTTGGTGGTTTAGGAGTTAATAGATTTATAAGGTTTATTGTGCTGTGGGGGTTTGGTGGTTTAGGGGTTAATACATTTATTAGGTTTATTGCATTGTGGGGGTTTGGCAGATTAGGGGTTAATATGTTTATAAGATACTTTGCGATGTTGGGGTTGGTGGATTAGGGGTTAATAGGTAGATTGCTA
Organism: Bombina bombina; assembly: GCF_027579735.1. NCBI lineage: Eukaryota > Metazoa > Chordata > Amphibia > Anura > Bombinatoridae > Bombina > Bombina bombina. The sequence goes on from NC_069500.1 coordinate 1,326,495,190, forward strand.
TGTGGGAGTTTGGCAGATTAGGGGTTAATAGTTTAATCAGGCATATTGCGATGTGGGGGTTGGCGGATTAGGGGTTAATATACTTTATTAGTTATTGCGGTGGGGGACTGCAGTTGACAGGTAGATATTGCGCATGCGTTAGGTGTTTGGTAATACTTTCAGGGAGTTACTGTGCTCACATTTTCAGCGTAAGGCTTGCTGCGCCTGCCTATGTGTGGCGAAATGAAAATGGAGTAAAATGTCTCCATTTTCGATGCGTAAGTCCTTGCGGTGAATATGTGATACCGATTTGCGATGCGGTTCTATGTTAGCTTATAGGAGTAAAATTTGCAGGGCGAAGGGTGAAATATACTCCCCGCATTTTTATGCGCCATATATGTGATAGCAATACCAGACTAAAAACCGACAATGTGTCTTTAACATCTGTTGAAACCAATTAGGAACAATTATAAAACAAGCTAACAAAGTCTCCACACAGCAATGTTTGCACAGTCTATTTTAAAAACTATTTTAAATCTGTCCATAATCATCCTCAGCAAAAGAGAAAGATAAGTGGAAACCTAGCCAATTACTTTAGGGAAACTCAGTGGGATAGGGAAACTCAGTGGGATTGAGAAACCAACAGTTTTCAGAGTTCAATTACAGGTAAAGGTTACAAAATAAATAACACTATTGTATTGTAAACTTTTTTTTTACTACATGTAATTAAAAATGCTATATTGCAATCACAAAGTGTTTAATATGCTCTTTATATTTACAAAGAAAGGGGTGGAAAGATATAATTTCACTGAGTCACAAAAGTCTTGCTTGGAGATATGCAAATGTATAGATGTGCATTTCTCCTTTTTTTTCAACCACTTAAAGGGATACTGAACCCAAATGTTTTCTTTCATGATTCAGATAGAGCATGCAATTTTAAACAACTTTCAAATGTAATCCTATTATCACATTTTCTTCATTCTCTTGGTATCTTTATTTATTTATTTATTTATTTATTTAAGGTGGATTTTTAAAAATGTGGTACAAAAATGTTTAAGGTGGTATTTATAATTCATATTGTTTGTTCTTGTCTTAGAACACATAATTTAATCATTCGTTCGTAAAAACATAGAGATTATATAAAGATTAATAAAGTAGCAATTGATATAGAACACATCTATCTATTGCTACTTTATTAATCTTTATAATCTCTATGTTATTTCGAACAAATGATTAAATGATGTGTTCTAAGACAAGAACAAAATATATGAATTATAAATACCACCTTAAACATTTTTGTACCACATTTTTAAAAATCCACGTTTAAAAAAAAAAAAAAAAATCCACCTTTAAAGTGGCGACCTATCACAGGGACTCTAATGGTATAAAAGACTGGCCCCATACACAGGAAACTTATTTTGATAAAGCCCTATAAATGGGCAAAACACATCGAATTGCTGTGGGGTGCCACTTGTGACAATACCAAAGTCAATCTTCCAACTTTAAGACAAACGATACTAAAGAAAAGCCTTAAACTGAAAGACAAATCAGAGGACAGCAAAAGTTCTTGGACCAATCAGAGGACAGCAAAAGGTAATTTGACCGACCGCATCATCAATCACGCATGCAGGTGAATTCGAACCGAACAGAGGAGAATCAGAAGTGAAAACGCTGTGAGTTGTGGAATGGAAGCGCTGTGAAAGGCTGCATACTCCTTTTTTCCTTCCAAGGAGGGACTGTGATCCTGCTGCTGGTGAGGTAACGTTAAACCGGGCCTTGTATCCCGGATACTAGCCAAGAGGCTCCGTTTTTACATTCAGCAAAGCTGTTTTGAAAAGTTATTGGGATAGTCACATAGTGACAATTTGGGACTAAGCATCTAAGTTTTTTGGCAAAGATTATCGTATTGTCTAAAAAAGACTTATCAAGGTGAATTTACATTGTATTGTCTAAAAAAGACATAAAAACGTAAAGGTCTAAAAAAACCCTCTCTTTTAAAAAATAAGGTTGTACATGTTAAACTCCCTAATAAGGTGGTCATTTTAATAAGTGTTGCTAGCAAATTAAAGGGAGACGTCCATGATTTTAAATATATTGTTCTTTTTTGGATATACGATTGTTTCAGCATTTGAACACATTAATGAGAGTTGAGCTGGAAAAACTGATATAGTCACATTGTTACTATTGCACTGTTGCTATCATATTGTTGTTGATATATTGTTGCTGTTTTTTAAAATTTGATTCTTATAAAAATATGAAACCGTTTTCACCTCTAGAGATTTATTTGGGATCTATTTGAGATTGTTCTGAGAATTATTTGGGATTCATTTGAGAATATTGTGAGAATCATTTGAATTGTCAGCTGTAAAGCGCCCTTTTCATTTTCTTAACTACTGTAATTTTGTACTTTAAGCCTGTGGGGAGCTTTCTAGGAAAGTGGCTAACACACCTTCTGCTCCTTCCCTACCCTCCTGATTATGTTCTCCCTTAATAGGCCATTTTATAAGTGAAGTGCAAAATTGCGCTATCGCGAGCAAGATATTTGCCCTCCACTCAAAATACCAGAGCAAGCAATTGTGCACTGGTATTAGAAGTGGCCCGCAATGTGAATGTGACCTCACTTTCACATTGCATGGAAGGTTTGTGCTCACGAGAGCGCACTTCCATAGGCTCCAATGGGATCCTTGTTCTCATGCCGTGAGACACAGCATGAGAACTAGCACAGCAAAAGGGGTAAGTCATGCAGCGATGGGCAGCAAATTGATATAAATATGTATATGAATATATAAATATATATTTGTGTTTAAATGTGTATATACACATATTAACACATAAATATATATATATATATATATATATATATATATATATATATATATATATATATATATATATATATATATATATATAACCATATACATATACTGTATATTTACAGAGAACACACAGCTCCCCATAGACCACAATGTAAAGGAAGTTTTCAGTGCTGTTTTTTTGTAACACTCCCCAGCCGCCAAGTTTAAGCACTAAAAACTGCTTTGTGCAGTTATTTAAAAAAAAAAAATGCTACATTTTATTAAAAACAAACACTAATCTGAAATTTAAGGGCAATTGGGGGACATTTAGAAAATGAACCAAAGATCTAATCTCTAGGGAAAAGCGCTAAATAGTGCTTCACTCGTAATCTGGCCAGTATAGATACGAATACCACAGGCAAAACCAGCTGTTTCAAATACTAATATAAAGGTAAATTATCCATTTGTAAACAATGTTATATACTCCAGTAGGTAAATGGATCATTGGGAACAAATTAATGAAGAGAAAAATTCAGGGTGATCTTTAAATGTAAAAAGTGCAAACCCACCCAGGATCCTAATTTGTACGTTTTTTTGTTTGCATACTGAATAAGACATGAAACATCTGTAAGACAATCACCGATCTTTAGTTTCATAACAAAAATACATCTTTGCTTGTTTTAACTCATCACTTTTTTCTTTTTTCTTTACAAAATGCTTTTATGCTTTGTCCTTTCTGTCTGACATTATGTGAATATGCTCCGCTGATTTAATTGCTTTCTAGATTTAATGACAGAATCACATCTTTTTAGTGTCTTTAAATTACCTTTCATTATTGCTTTTTTAAGTGAAAAGAATTGCAGCTATAAAAAATGATGATTCAAACATATTTTTATGACAGCATATTTTTTCAGAATAAGTTTTAAAAAAAAGATTTATGTTAAAGCTTCAGAGAAAAAAATTCCAAGAAAATTATTTGTTTTATTCGTGTTAAGAGAACCTCTGTTGCTTATTTATAAAGTATTGAAAGAGACATAACACCCATAAAATGTATTTTATGATTCATACAGAGCAAACAATATTAAACAACTTTCCAATTTACTTCTTTTATCACATTTTCTTTGTTTTCTTGGTATCCTTTATTGAAAAGCAGGAAGATAAATTTGGGATTGTGCACGTGTCCGCAGCACTAAATGGCAGCAAATTTGCAAGAATGTTACACATTATCAAGAGCACTAGATGGCAGCATTTTTTCCTGTCATGTAGTGCTCCAGACACGCACGTTATATCTAGATATCTCTTCAACAAAAAATAATATGAGAACAAAGCAAATATGATAAAAGAAGTAAATTGGAAACTTTGTATTCTCTATCTGAATCATCAAAGACAAATTTTGTGTTTCATGTCTCTTTAAATGATAAAAATCTGTATTTATAGCATCTCAGTCAGTAGTTTTGCAGATTGGTAAAAACCATGATTGTTTTTGTATAATGTTGGATTTAATAGACCAATAATTCTCAGCTAGAATGTGAAGCCTTGCACCTACATAATTGAATTCACATTTACAAAGGCCCAATCCATTTAGAAGTTCAAAATTTGTAGACGCAAGCACTTTGAAATACACGGTCATGGCTTTGTTTGAATGAATGAGTGTCCCCTAGAAAAACCCTGTCACTAAGGCACGCACTTGTGTTCTATACAGAGGCAATATTGCAATGGAGAGGAATCACGCTTTACAGTTTCAGTTCTTTTAAAATCCAGGATAAGAAGATATCATAAGTCCTTTTCAGTAGAAACCGGTAGTCTTTATCTTGTTTTAAGATCAATACAAAGAGGAAACTGTGTTTTAACAAGCAATAAATATAAATATTGTAAAAACCAACAAATATGAAAAGTGACAATAAAGCGATTGAGCAATTGTGACCAGTTAGCCCATCTTGTAAACATATAGGGGCCGATTTATAATTGTCTGTCCGACATGATAGGCTGTAGCGTATCATCTCTGACAGACATCTCTGAATGCCAAAAGCATATGCTGTCTGCATTTAACATTGCATAAGCAGTTATGGTGAACAGCTTGTGCAATGCTCCCCCTGCAGATTCGTGGCCAATCGGCCGCTAGCAGGGTGTGTCAATCAACCCAATCGTATAGGATCGGATGGATTGCAGAACATCCTCAGAGGCAGCGGACCAGCTATGGAGCAACAGTCTTAAGACCGCTGCTTCATAACTGTTGTTTCCAGCGAGCCTGAAGGCTCACGCAGAAACAGGGGCATCAGGGGCCATTTGGCCCATGATAAATCAGCCCCATAGTGTTGGCATTCAGAAGGTTAAGCAGTGGTGCAGATGGAAATAGATTGCAATAGGTTTATTTGGAACTCACGATTGCGCAATCCTACAGAGATTCAGCAGTACGTGTTTATCGGGGGGGGGGGGCACAGAGATTCCGCAGTACATGTTTATCTAAGGGGGCACAGAGATTCATTCAGCAGTACATGTGTATCTGGGGGGGGCACAGAGATTCAGCAGTGCATGTGTATCTGGGGGGGCACAGAGATTCAGCAGTACATGTTTAACTGAGGGGGCACAGAGATTCATTCAGCAGTACATGTGTATCTGGGGGGGCACAGAGATTCAGCAGTACATGTTTATCTGGGGGGGCACATAGATTCAGCAGTACATGTTTAACTGAGGGGGCACAGAGATTCAGCAGCACATGTGTAATTGGGGGGGCACAGAGATTCCGCAGTACATGTTTATCTGAGGGGGCACAGAGATTCATTCAGCAGTACATGTGTATCTGGGGGGGCACAGAGATTCAGCAGTACATGTGTATCTGGGGGGGCACAGAGATTCAGCAGTACATGTTTAACTGAGGGGGCACAGAGATTCAGCAGTACATGTTTATCTGAGGGGGCACAGAGATTCAGCAGCACATGTGTAATTGGGGGGGCACAGAGATTCCGCAGTACATGTTTATCTGAGGGGGCACAGAGATTCATTCAGCAGTACATGTGTATCTGGGGGGGCACAGAGATTCAGCAGTACATGTGTATCTGGGGGGGCACAGAGATTCAGCAGTACATGTTTAACTGAGGGAGCACAGAGATTCAGCAGTACATGTTTATCTGAGGGGGCACAGAGATTCATTCAGCAGTACATGTGTATCTGGGGGGGCACATAGATTCAGCAGTACATGTTTAACTGAGGGGGCACAGAGATTCAGCAGCACATGTGTAATTGGGGGGGGGCACAGATATTCAGCAGTACATGTTTATCAGGGGGGGGGGCACAGAGATTCATTCAGCAGTACATGTTTATCTGGTGGGGCACAGAGATTCAGCAGTACATGTTTATCTGAGGGGCACAGAGATTCAGCAGCACATGTGTATCTGGGGGGCACAGATATTCAGCAGTACATGTTTATCAGGGGGGCACAGATATTCAGCAGTACATGTTTATCAGGGGGGGCACAGATATTCAGCAGTACATGTTTATCAGGGGGGGCACAGAGATTCAGCAGTACATGTTTATCTGGGGGGCACAGAGATTCAGCAGCACATGTGTATCTGGGGGGGCACAGATATTCAGCAGTACATGTTTATCAGGGGGGCACAGATATTCAGCAGTACATGTTTATCAGGGGGGCACAGATATTCAGCAGTACATGTTTATCTGGAGAGGCACTGAGATTTAGCAGCACATGTTTATATGGGGGGCACAGAGATTCAGCAGCACATGTGTATCTGGGTGGTCACAGATATTCAGCAGCACATGTTTATATGGGGGGCACAGAGATTCAGCTGTCCATGCTTATTAGGGGGGGGGGCACCAATATCCAGCATACTATTCAGGAGAAGTACATTTCCAGAGTTTCTTCTTATTGCAAAATTGTCTAGATTTGGTTGCTCTTCCCAGCGGTTCCTCCCTGAACTTTCCCATAAAAGTCCTGGTTTCCTGGTAAAATCAGTGACCACACAAACTTTGTCCATCACATGCCAACACACCACCCTACCCGCCCACAGTCCAACTAACCATGTCCAAAGAGCTCTCATGGCCCAACCCCTGTTAATTATGACACCCTAGACTCCACCAATAAGTTTCTCTCACTACAGTCTAGGTCATCCAGTGTAGGAGTCACAAAAGGTGTTATGCCGGTAGGTGTGCAATTCACAGTATAGTTACTTTCTCATGTATCAAACTTTAGGCTTCAAATAGTCTCACATTCTGAAAATATTTTGAAAATATAATGTATGTAGCTCTCTATGTTGTAATAATACTCTCTATATACAAACTTTTATAATACCCAAAATGGCAGGTTAAAAGCACCATATATTGTACAATAATAAAAGAATGTGCTAAAAAGAGTATATGAGTGGAATCAAAGTCAATCTTAACTTAAAGGGACATGAAACCCAAAATTGTTCTTTCATGATTCAGATAGAGAATAATTTTTTTTAAAAAAGTTTCCAATATATTTCTATTATTTCTATTTGATTTGTTCTTTATTGAAGAGGTATCTAGATGCACATGACAGGAAATAGTGCTGCCATCTAGTGCTCTTGCTAATGTATAGCATTGTTGCTGCTGTATAACTCCTGATCTTACCTTCCTGCTTTTCAACAAAGGATAACAAGTAAACCAAGAACATTTTATATTAGAGGTACTTTGGAAAGTTGTTTAACCCTTTGAGTGCTAATGACAGCTCAGAGCCGTCACAGAGTTTCTCACTCTGGTGCTAATGACGGCTCAGAGCTTCACGTGATGCGCGGTGACATCACGCGCAGTTACGTGATGACGTCACCGCGCAACTTTATTTATACTTAACAATAATAACAATTATAACAGACCCACTGTTGGAAAGGTAATCGCCATAATCTTACCAACAGTGTAAGTCTTGGGGGTCTGTAAAAAAAAATAAAAAAGTTTAAAAAAAAATTACAAAAAGTTCAGAAAAATTTTGATGTCTTTTGTGACTATTTTGTCCCAAAAATGGTAGAGAAGTCTGTTTTACAAAAAGATAAATCCAATTAAGCCTCTTAGTAGAATGAATTTAAGTCGATATAGCCATTGCAGAAGGAGTATTTGTAGCTTTCCGGTACTTTCTCTCAGAAGACAGAGGCACCATTTCAAGCGTTGGCAGTTCTCTAGAACTTGCCTCTCTAAAGACAGAAAACCCGAAAGACCTGCTCACATGATAAATCGCATGACCCCCTCTGTGAGGGCTCATTACCTAACACAGCTGGAGACTTATGCCCTGACGATCGAAAGTGCTGTGGTGTGGCGATATATTCAAAAGTGTTCCAACTTAATGTTAAAAAACTTGGCAAAATATTCAAAAGTGCCGACATTACTGTTTAAAGACAGCATCATTGGCAAGGGTATTTGCCCTCAGAAGGGCATTTGGTAAGGCATTGCCCTAAAGTGATTATAGCTCTTTTGTGAAGGGAAAAAATCGCTACTCTAAAAAAACCTAAGTTAAAAAAAACTCTATCATATACAATCACTAAATTAAAAAAATTAAATCTTGAAAAAAAAGTTGCCCTGAAAAGGCCATTTGGTAGGGCATTGCCCTTAGAAGGGCATCTGATAGAGCAGAGCCCAAAATGATTGCCCTAAAAGCAGATTCAGCTCTTTTGTAATAAAAATAAACATAACCTAAAAAACCTATGGGAAAAAAATTCTATCCTAAAAAAAAAACACCCAAAAAAAACCAACTCTAAACCCAAAAGTTTCTACTCAACCAACTTGACTCCGGCTCCTATGTGCTCAGCTCCGATGGTGTTCCTCTTCTTTCTTCATGGCAGAGGTCTTCCAGGGTGGTCCTCTTCATCTTTAAGGCGGCAGTACTCTTGTAGCTTCATCAATGGCGGCACTCTTCTACCCAATGCATCTTCTGTCTTCTTCCATCTTCCATCTCATCCTCTTCCCTCTGACCCTTTTTCATGTGGTCACGCCGCACACTGAAGCTTGAATGCGAGGTACCCCCTTATATAGGGGTGCCCTAGCATTTCTATTGACTGCTTTTTGAATTGTTAGTACAATTATCCAATAGAATGAAAGCTGGGTTTGCCAGACACTTTGCTGAAGTCGCATTTCCTATTATTTCCTTTGGGAAACACTTTGCCACGCGCTGGCACTTCGCGAGTCTGACTATTTTATTTTAAATATTTTGACAGGCCAACAGACTGCGAACCCAAGCATTTTCTTGTCGGTCTGTCAATGTTTTGAATATCAGGGTCTTAGACTATGCAGTTAAAATTATTGTTGAGTCCCAACAGAGGGTCACATGATTCATCATGTGAATGGGTCTACTGTCACGAAGTATATAACTAAAGGGACATAGTATCCTAAATTTGTCTCCCCTTTAATTTGTTTCCAATGATCAATTTTACCTGCTGGAATGTATTCAATTGAAATAGCTGATACTTAAGTTTCTATACTTAAGTATTGGTTAAAGAAAAGCTATGTAAACATAGCAATCAGATGAAATTACACTCCCAGTGGGGTTTAGGAGAGATAAGTAATAAAATGTTAATTTTCAATTGTTCTAAGGGCTTGATGATCTAAAGTTCTCTGTTCTAGCGAGATGATCTAAGAAGTCTCGTCAGTACGGAGAGTTTCTTCAAATAATTTTAGAAACCCAAATTTTACATTAAGAAATGTTTATCTCACTATGCAGGAGAGACTCCTATATTACAATATAAGGTCTAAAAATTCCAAAAGATTTTGTGTGATTTCTCTCCATGGCAGCGAGTTTTAAATCAACATGCCCCAAGTATTGGACTTTGGTATATATACAGAGATAATATAAATTGTGTGTATAGAAAGTGATACAATAAGGAGATCTACTTTCCCTGCAAGCTCAATTCATTGTAATGTGTTGTGTTTTCGAAGAACAAAACCAGCTATTTCATATACAAAATTAACTTAAAGAAATAATTTATCATACATTTTATACCCTGCACCTGGTATAACAAGTCATTGGAAACAAGTTAAGAAAAAAATCAATTTTGCAGTACACTGTCCCTTTAACTTATCCAAAGTATCCAAATCAGATTATTTCTGGACTTTTTGTTTTACCAATTGATGTTTTAATGTTGGTATTGATTTAGTATATGTTATATATGTACATACATTTAAGTAAAGATTAGTTTTGATTCTACTCATATACTCTGGCTTTTTAACAATCTCTCTTTGCGCTATCTATAATAAGCTCTGTTGCGTGCAATGCATTTTTGACTGACAGGCTGCAGGAACACCAGTGAGAGTTTACTTGAGCTTTGACAAAAACATACAATTTTTTTAATACAGTGCCATTATGTAAGTCACTTAGATTGTGTGTCCATCCATGCAAATACTTTTTATTCATATCCAAACCTGAATCGATTAGGATTGCAGCAGACTGAATTAGACTGAACAAATGAGTTACCTGGAGCCTATGTGCTCTACTTGCCTTCTGGGCCAAAAGTTGTCCGTCCTCCTGCATGTCTTTTTGTCACAAATTCTAGGCCTTTTGTGATCACCTATATGTCAGGTATGCTTTATTAATGTATGTTTCTGGTTTGTTGGCTTGTCTGACTGTTTCTGTTCCTGTTTCTGGGCATCGATTCTGTTCCAGCACCTGGTTATTATCTGCCCCTCGTCTCTCCTGGACCGTTCTCTGTTTTTTTGTTGTTGTTTTTTTTAAATACTGTGGGAGCTGTCCTTCGCAGCCAGTGAGCAAAAGAGTCCCAGGACTCAGCTTTTATTTAACACTTTTTGTGCAAAAAAATATTTTTTATATGTTTAAATGCCGTGCTTTTATATACATGAGGGGAAAGAAACACTAAGGGGCCCGATTTATCAATTCCCGTATTCACCTGTCTACGCTCGAGCCTTCAGGCTCGCCGGAAACAGGAATTAAGAAGCAGCGGTCATAAGTCCACTGCTCCTTAACTCGTCCTCCACCTATAAAGCGGCAGACAGCAATCAGCCCGATCGGATATGATAGGGTTGATTGACACCCCCTGCTTGTGCAATGATAAATGCCAAGAGCATATGCTGTCTGCATTTACCGTTGTCCTCCCGCATAATGATAACTCAGCCTTTTGTGTCCATTAAATGCTTTCTTACATATTAAAAGTAATTTTAATTTATGACAGAGGGGGTAAAGTAAACTCTCATTTGTAGCCTTTTCAAAGTAAAAACCTACAATTTTGATTTAGGAGATGTTTGGTCTAATATTATAGTTTATTTTGACAGTTCTGAGTTAGGTTTTTGTCCAGCAGCATGATATTGGAACACAGTATAATTGAATGTCAGTGATTATTTCACAAGATGTAATTAATATTGACTTCCACTCCACCCCATTTCTGCTCACCAAGAAGACATATAGATCTGGTTTCCATGACATTATGAAATAAATAGCTCTTTCAGTTTGACTATATCTATAATCAGGTTTAGCTCATCAATATCTGTCTGGTATTATTGTTTTACTGCTGACGTGATATAATAGAAAGAGAATAACACAATATACTAGCTAATTATTTTCACCTTGGAACATTTCATTGAAAATACATTTTCCTAACATGGATTGAAGATTGAGGTCTATTAATGCTATTCATTTGGTCTTGTGTGAAATACAAGATAAATACTTAGCACATAATTTTTTAAAGATACATACAAGTGTAGGTTGGTTTTAATTACAATTTATCAGATAAAACACATTCAGGCAAATTTATCTGATTTAGGGCTAAATTACAGGATGTTGGTAAAAGTTGGTTTGCTACAAGAAAAAGCGTTTTTTGTTTTGTTAAAGTCAAAATGAAACGTTCATGATTCAGAAAGGGCATGACGTTTTAAACAACTTTCTAATTTTCTTTTAGCATCAATTTTGTTTTGTTCTCTTGGTATTTTTAGTTGAAAGCTAAACCTAGATAGGCTCATATGCTAATTTATAAGCCCTTGAAGGCCACATCTTATCTGAATGCATTTGACAGGTTTTCCCAGCTAGAGGGCATTAGTTCATGTGTTTCATATAAATAACATTTAAGAGTCAGCACTAATTGTCTGAAATGCAAGTCTGTCAAAAGATAAGGAGGCAGTTAGCAGAAGCTTAGATACAAGTCTGTTGGCGCTCTTCCAACACCTGGTAATAATAATAATAATACAAGGTAATTACAGAGTTAAAAGTATATTTCTATAACTGTGTTGGTTATGCAAAACTGGGGAATGGTAAATAAAGGAATTATCTATCTTTTTAAACAATAACATTTTCGGTGTTTACTATCCCTTTAAGTAGCAAGTCAATTTTCACTTATGTAAACAACACTTGTAGGTAAAATACCTTGATCTTGCTACGTACATGTGGTCATAGGTAGAGACCGCTTGGTACACAATACAATAAATTGTAGAGATGTGTAGTTTCATGGACCTTCAGTCCCATGTTTTGCTTATGTAACCATGGCAACTGCCTCAGTTCTATCCCTTCCCTAATGTTTTTTGTTTTTTTGTAAGTTATAAGAAATAATTGGCTAGATTATGAGTTGTGCATTAGGGTAAAAAAGCAGCGTTTTTTTACGCCCGCTGGTATTACGAGTCTTGCAGGTTTAGGGGCACCGCACAATTCTTTGGCCTTACCGCAAAATGACTTACGTAAACTTCGTAAAGTCTTTTTTCTATGGGACTTCCATAGCGCTGATATTACGAGTCTGTCCTGGGAGGCCAAAAAGTGAGCGGTACACCCTACCCTGTCAAGAGTCCTAACGCATTTAAAAGTCAGTAATTATGAGTTTTATGGTACAACGCCATAGCATAAAACTCATAACTAAAGTGCTAAAAAGTACACTAACACCCATAAACTACCTATTAACCCCTAAACCGAGGCCCTCCCGCATCGCAAATACTAAAATAAAATCTGACACCGCCGCCACATACATTATATGTATGAACCCCTAATCTGCTAATCTGCTGCCCCCAACATCGCCGACACCTACATTATATTTATTAACCCCTAATCTGCCACCCCCAATGTCGCCACCACCTACCTACACTTATTAACCCCTAATCTGCCACCCCAACGTCGCCGCCACTATAATAAACATATTAACCCCTAAGCCGCTGCACTCCCGCCTCGCAAACATTAGTTAAATATTATTAACCCCTAATCTGCCGCCCCCAATGTCGCCGCCACCTACCTACATTTATTAACATAAATAAAAAGAGAGAAGCGCTCAACCTGGGAACGAACAATAGCATAATTGCTTGTTCTATGGCTAGTTACCACCCTAGAAGCAGCCTCTTTTTGCTCAATATGTGCCTTTCACAGAGAAGAACTTTCCTGTAGCATATCAGTCTGATCCTGACTTCACAGTACAGTCCAGCCCCAAAATACCAGGCAATCCCTCTCTGAACGAGAGAAACGGCAAAACCTCAGACGTACGTTTCGGCCTATTGTGAGCTACGTCAGTGAGGTGCAGCCATATCCCTCTAGGCACACTGAGCATCGGGTCCACGTCTGGATTCCTGCATCACACTTAGAGAGACTTCCCTATGTGTCATAATTTGTATAAATAAAAAAGAGAAGTGCTCAACCTGGGAATGAACAATAGCATAATAGCTTGTTCTATGGCTAGTTACCACCCTAGAAGCAGCCTCTTTTTGCTCAATATGTGCCTTTCACAGAGAAGAACTTTCCTGAAGCATATCAGTCTGATCCTGACTTCACAGTACAGTGCAGCCCCGAAATACCAGGCAATCCCTCTCTGAACAAGAGAAACAGCAAAATCCCAGACGTACGTTTCGGCCTATTGTGGGCCTCGTCAGTGAGGTGCAGCCATATCCCTCTAGGCACACTGAGCAACAGGTCCACGTCTGGATTCCTGCATCACACTTAGGGAAACTTCCCTAAGTGTCATAATTTGCATAAATAAAAAGAGAGAAGCACTTAACCTGGGAACGAACAATAGCATAATAGCTTGTTCTATGGCTAGTTACCACCCTAGAAGCAGCCTCTTTTTGCTACATTTATTAACCCCTAATCTGCCACCCCCAACGTCACCGCCACTATATTAAAGTTATTAACCCCTAAACCTAGGTTTAACCCTAAACCTAACACCCCCTAACGTAAATATAATTTAAATAAATCTAAATAAATATTACTATCATTAACTAAATTATTCCTATTTAAAACTAAATACTTACCTGTAAAATAAACCCTAAGATAGCTACAATATAACTAATAGTTACATTGTAGCTAGTTTAGGATTTATTTTTATTTTACAGGCAAGTTTGTTTTTATTTTAACTAGGTAGAATAGTTATTAAATAGTTATTAACTATTTAATAGCTACCTAGTTAAAATAAAGACAAATTTGCCTGTAAAATAGAACCTAACCTAAGTTACACTAACACCTAACACTACACTAAAATTAAATAAATTAACTAAATTAAATACAATTACCTACATTAAATTAAATTAGCTAAAGTACAAAAAAAACACTAAATTACAAAAAATAATAAACACATTACAGAAATTTAAACTAATTACACCTAATCTAATAGCCCTATTAAAATAAAAAAGCCCCCCCAAAATAAAAAAAAAACCTAGCCTAAACTAAACTACCAATAGCCCTTAAAAGGGCCTTTTGCGTGGCATTGCCCCAAAGTAATCATCTCTTTTACCTGATTACCGGATTTTTTCTACCTTAATTCCGATTGGCTGATAGAATTCTATCATCCAATCAGAATCTAAGGGGCGCCATCTTGGATGACGTCACTTAAAGGTACCTTCATTCTGTTTTAGTCGTCGGATGAAGAGGATGCTCCGCGTTGGATGTCTTGAAGATGGACCCGCTCCGTGCCGGATGGATGAAGATAGAAGATGCCGTCTGGATGAAGACTTCTGCCCGTCTGGAGGACCACTTCTGCTCGGCTTGGATGAAGAATTCTGCCCGTTTGGAGGATCACTTCGTCCGGCTTGAATGAAGACGTCTCCCGGTAAGTCGATCTTCTGGGGGTTAGTCTTAGGTTTTTTTAAGGGTGTATTGGGTGGGTTTTATTTTTTAGATTAGAGTTTGGGCGGCAAAAGAGCTAACTGCCCTTTTAAGGGCAATGCCCATTCAAATGCACTTTTCAGGGCAATGGGGAGCTTAGTTTTTTTTAGCTAGTATTTTATTTGGGGGTTTGGTTGTGTGGGTGGTGGGTTTTACTGTTGGGGGGGGGTGTTTGTATTTTTTTTTACAGGTAGAAGAGCTGATTACTTTGGGGCAATGCCCCGCAAGAGGCCCATTTAAGGGCTATTGGTAGTTTAGTTTAGGCTAGGTTTTTATTTTTATTTTGGGGGGCTTTTTTATTTTAATAGGGCTATTAGATTAGGTGTAATTAGTTTACATTTCTGTAATTTGTTTATTATGTTCTGTAATCTAGTGTTTTGTTTTGTTTTGTTTTTGTCCTTTAGCTAATTTAATTTAATGTAGATAATTGTATTTATCTGGTGGGTGTGTAACTTAGGTTAGGTTTTATTTTACAGGTAAATTTGTCTTTATTTTAACTAGGTAGTTATTAAATAGTCAATAACTATTTAATAACTATTCTACCTAGTTAAAATAAATACAAACTTGCCTGTAAAATGAAAATAAATCCTAAAATAGCTACAATGTAATTATTAGTTATATTGTAGCTATCTTAGGGTTTATATTATAGGTAAGTATTTAGTTAATAGGAGTAATTTAGTTAATGATAGTAATATTTATTTAAATTATTTTTAAGTTAGGGGGTGTTAGGTTTAGGGTTAGACTTAGGTTTAGGGGTTAATAAATTTAATATAGTGGCAGCGACGTTGGGAGCGGCAGATTAGGGGTTAATAAGTGTAGGTAGGTGGCGGAGACATTGGGGGCAGCAGATTAGGGGTTAATAAATATAATGTATGTGTCGGCAATGTTGGGGGCAGCAGATTAGGGGTTCATAAGTATAATGTAGGTGGTGGCGGTGTCCGGAGCGGCAGATTAGGGGTTAATAATTATAATGTAGGTGTGGGCGATGCCGGGGGCGTCAGATTAGGGGTTGATAAGTGTAAGATTAGGGGTGTTTAGACTCGGGTTCATGTTAGGGTGTTAGGTGTAAACATAAATTTTGTTTCCCCATAGGAATAAATGGGGCTGCGTTAGTGAGTTTAACACTGCTGTGGGAAATCGTGCACAAGCACGTTACACCAGCTCACCGCTGACTTAAGCAGCTCTGGTATTGGAGTGCGGTAATGAGCAAAATTTTGCTCAACGCTCACTTCATGTCTTTTAACGACGGGTTTCTGGAAACTCGTAATACCAGCGCTGTATTTAAGTGAGCGGTGAGACAAAACTGCTTGTTAGCACCGCATAGCCTCTAACGCAAAACTCGTAATCTAGGTGAATGAATGTATTTATATTTATAGTAAAGAACAGTTACACCTGCAATACCATCTTATTATATGAATATATTTAAAAAATATATATAATTTCAAAAATCTTAAAATAAGTATGGGGAAGCTTCAGGTGGTGGCCAAGGGGACGACAAGTTGATTAATCCGCTGCATATCAATGGATAGGGACGACATCCAACCTTTGTTTATATTGCAAATGATTACACTATTTTTGCTGCTCACTTTGAACTTTATTTGTCCCTATCTTTCCCACTCAGAGTACCGAAACGGCAAGACCTACCACAGCGGTGCATTTGTACCTGAGGCCTTACCTAACCTAACCCCCCGGTTAATCCACTAAGCCACTAAGAGCTGTAACACTCTCATCTGCAAATGGAGACGCAGAGACTCGAAGAAACTCTACTACTCATGCTGGGAGAACACTTTCAGAACCTTCACTTGTTAATTGATAGGTGCTTCGGCAGAATCTCAAACCTACTCAGTCAGGAGAATGCTAGAACACCTGTTCCCCAGCTGATTGCTCGTGGAATTATCCCAGGAAATCCCCCGGATGTTGCACCTTTGATAAGTGATGAAAACGGTGAGGATGTGAGGTCCGATGTCGTTCCGGAGCAGACAGATGATCCAGGGACTAAAACAAGGCCTTCCTTGCAGCCACTATTAGTAAAGACGAGAAGCAGGTTCATTCTGAGAGAAAAGATGTTGAGATTAATCCATGGGCTGCAGCAATCCAGGCAATTGTATCAGAGACCTAGCAAGATGTTAGGCTTACCGAGCCTGTGGAGCTCTCGCTGGTGGCCGCAGTTGCGGCATGAGATCATGAAGTTCACGCAAGGAGGATGCAGACCATGATCGATTTCCCCCAACTTACAATTGGGGAGATTAGAGGTAGCAAGAGAAGCCTCTGTCTCCACCTCTTTACGACTCCAGCATCTTTCTACGATCTAGCGGGAAATGGCCTAATGTGTTGGAAATCCAGAATAGGATACACTCATACCAATACTATAATAGAGGATAAGAAGGTGCCTAACTCAACGTTAACAGACAGAACATTTTTTGGTAAAGTCTTATCCCTTTTTAATGTCCTCTAGTAACTGCTGCCTGATGTTAAACTTTTGCCCTCCAGATGATGGCCTTAGGGCTTGAATTGCGGACTATAGCAGAGACTTTTATTTAAATCTGTTGCTTCTTTATCCCCAGACAGTCATATTTTGAATGTTTTTTATCAATGTTATGCAATTGCTTAGTTACCTACTGTTAGATAGGCTGTGTTGATAATATATTCATTGACCTAACCTCCCAACCTCTACTAGTTCACACTGGGAATATGTAAAGTTAATGTAAAGCTTTTCTTTTATGCACAGATGGTCATATTCATTTTGAATGTTTTAATATATGTTATGCCATAGTTTACCCACCTGCTGCCAGTTATACTGCTTCGATAACATATACATTGTCCTAACCTCCCAACCTTTATTAGTTCACATTGGAAATGCAAGGCTTACTTATAAGGCTGGCATATCAATGAGCAGTAGATGACCCTGAGATACAATTTTTACTATTACTGCTGACTTTGACGTTAGAACTAGGTCACATAGACTATTTTTACACCAACTATATGGTTGAAGCTCCTACAGATCTAGATATAGCTCTCTCCCAATTACACTTAAATAAATTAGCTAGACACATAATGCTATAACCTAATTTAATTACCTATGCCTGGGGGGCCCCGTGGTCTGTGGCCAAGGCGAAGGGTTACGTCAGGCTTGGTCATGTAAAAGCTTTATTATAGAATACAAAATCTACCACCCATACACTTCCCTACTACAATAGACTGACCAAGATCATTGCTGAGCATAAACAGATCACCATAATAGGAGCTCTGGAACCAACCCTACCTCTATATTATTCCCATTTTCACCCACCAAATGTAGACTACTGAAATTCTTATGACCTAAAGAACAGAGTACAGCCTGCAATAACTATCCCATTTTTATTATTCTTGAGCCTCCTCATTCTTTTTTTTTTTTTTTTTTTTCAAAATAAGCTTTATTGTCAAAATATGTCAAGTATACATTAAGAAAAAGAAATGAGCATTCAATGTCATAGATACATTGGCAATAATTAGCTACATTATACAATTCTATTTTTAGTCTCAACAAAAAGCATAACAGCCCTGAGTCAGTAACATTAATAAAGTCCAATGTATTTTGGTTCAACTTTGTTTTCACAGAGCTTATCATTTTAACAATTTCGATTAACGTAATATAGATAAAGTATACAGGGAGTGCAGAATTATTAGGCAAATGAGTATTTTGACCACATCATCCTCTTTATGCATGTTGTCTTACTCCAAGCTGTATAGGCTCGAAAGCCTACTACCAATTAAGCATATTAGGTGATGTGCATCTCTGTAATGAGAAGGGGTGTGGTCTAATGACATCAACACCCTATATCAGGTGTGCATAATTATTAGGCAACTTCCTTTCCTTTGGCAAAATGGGTCAAAAGAAGGACTTGACAGGCTCAGAAAAGTCAAAAATAGTGAGATATCTTGCAGAGGGATGCAGCACTCTTAAAATTGCAAAGCTTCTGAAGCGTGATCATAGAACAATCAAGCGTTTCATTCAAAATAGTCAACAGGGTCACAAGAAGCGTGTGGAAAAACCAAGGCGCAAAATAACTGCCCATGAACTGAGAAAAGTCAAGCGTTCAGCTGCCAAGATGCCACTTGCCACCAGTTTGGCCATATTTCAGAGCTGCAACATCACTGGAGTGCCCAAAAGCACAAGGTGTGCAATACTCAGAGACATGGCCATGGTAAGAAAGGCTGAAAGACGACCACCACTGAACAAGACACACAAGCTGAAACGTCAAGACTGGGCCAAGAAATATCTCAAGACTGATTTTTCTAAGGTTTTATGGACTGATGAAATGAGAGTGAGTCTTGATGGGCCAGATGGATGGGCCCGTGGCTGGATTGGTAAAGGGCAGAGAGCTCCAGTCCGACTCAGACGCCAGCAAGGTGGAGGTGGAGTACTGGTTTGGGCTGGTATCATCAAAGATGAGCTTGTGGGGCCTTTTCGGGTTGAGGATGGAGTCAAGCTCAACTCCCAGTCCTACTGCCAGTTTCTGGAAGACACCTTCTTCAAGCAGTGGTACAGGAAGAAGTCTGCATCCTTCAAGAAAAACATGATTTTCATGCAGGACAATGCTCCATCACACGCGTCCAAGTACTCCACAGCGTGGCTGGCAAGAAAGGGTATAAAAGAAGAAAATCTAATGACATGGCCTCCTTGTTCACCTGATCTGAACCCCATTGAGAACCTGTGGTCCTCTTCAAATGTGAGATTTACAAGGAGGGAAAACAGTACACCTCTCTGAACAGTGTCTGGGAGGCTGTGGTTGCTGCTGCACGCAATGTTGATGGTGAACAGATCAAAAACACTGACAGAATCCATGGATGGCAGGCTTTTGAGTGTCCTTGCAAAGAAAGGTAGCTATATTGGTCACTGATTTGTTTTTGTTTTGTTTTTGAATGTCAGAAATGTATATTTGTGAATGTTGAGATGTTATATTGGTTTCACTGGTAAAAATAAATAATTGAAATGGGTATATATTTGTTTTTTGTTAAGTTGCCTAATAATTATGCACAGTAATAGTCACCTGCACACACAGATATCCCCCTAAAATAGCTATAACTAAAAACAAACTAAAAACTACTTCCAAAACTATTCAGATTTGATATTAATGAGTTTTTTGGGTTCATTGAGAACATGGTTGTTGTTCAGTAATAAAATTAATCCTCAAAAATACAACTTGCCTAATAATTCTGCACTCCCTGTAAATACATAGATGTGTGTCGAGCTAAACTAGAACCATCAAATGAGAGTTCAGTAATTAAGTAAAATACATAAAGAAAAGAATAAGAAGGGAGGGGAGGGAGAGGGGGAAAAAAGAAAAGAAAAGGGAGGGGGTTCCCTTCTCTTCTCTCTCCACCAGAACGGGGACCCAGCGTATTACTATGTTTGGGTTCAAAGGAGTAGCGGGGTTGTTTATAAAGGGGTGACCTTCCATTGGGCCAGCATCATCTCGTGAATAACTATTTGGTCAATGTTATAATAGTGTAGTCTTTCTAATGCTAAAATGTTGTTAACTGTTGTTTGCCACTCATCTAGTGTTGGAATGTCTGCTGATTTCCATTTCTTTGGAATGAGCTTTTTCGCTCCAGTGATCATGAGTAGGAGGAGAGCCTGAATATGTGTCTCTTTTATTTTCGGTATGTTTAGGAAGAGAATTGTTTCTGGCGTGCATGGGATATCCACATGTATTCTCTCTGAGATTTGCCCAATTACTTCACACCAGAAGCCTAGCAATCTTGGGCAAGACCACCATATATGTAGAAGCGTACCCACCTCGCCACAGCCCCTCCAGCACAAATGGCTGGCGGACGGGTAAAATTTATGGAGCCTCATCGGGGTGAGGTACCATCTGCTTAGCAACTTAAGATGGATTTCCTGTATGTGGGCTGAGATTGATGAACGCTTTACCAATGTGAATGAATGGAGCCAGTCCTCTTGGTTTATGTTGGCTTGTAAGTCTCTATTCCAAGCTCCAGAGTATGTAGGAAGCTGCGTGCCAGGTGCCACCAGTAAGAGTTTATAAATCTTGGAGATTAATCTCCGCTGCGGCCCACTTGTTATACACAAACATTCAAATGAGGTTGTGTGGAACAGGGGCAGAGTCCAAACAGGAGGCAGCACTCATGGATACGAGAAGTAAGATGATGGATCCTTCTGTTTCTGCAGGATCCATCATGCTGAGGAGTATAAATATTCCCAAAGAGACAGCTTCCTTCCTAATTTGATATACAGATTTAGGACCTAATGATCAGAAACTTAGAGAGGAATTAAACAAAATTTTGGGGGGCTTTTTTGAGCATTATATTGTAATGTTTATATATCTCCTTCACATTCATAGCCCAGCATAGCTAGATAAACATTTATTAAGCTAAAATTATTTGCAAGACCTCACTATACTGACAAGATGGGGCATATTTATCAAGCTCCGATTGGAGCTTGATGCCCCGTGTTGACTCGCCAGAAACAGCAGTTATGAAGCAGCAGTCAGAAAGACTGCTGCTCCATAACCTGTCCGCCTGCTCTGAGCAGGCGGACACACATCGCCGGAAATCAACCCGATCGAGTATGATCGGGTTGATTGACACCCCCCTGCTGGTGGCCCATTGGCCGCGAGTCAGCAGGGGGCGGTGTTGGTTGCTGGTGCAATGCTGAATACGGCGAGCGTATTGCTCGCCGTATTCAACGAGGTCTGGCGGACCTGATCCTCAGGGTCGGATCAGGTCCGCCAGACCTTGATAACTTGGGGCCAATGTCTCAGATCATCTCAACCGAGTGGAGAGCTTTAGATCATCAGGCCATAAATCAAGGTTGAACCAACTATATGTAAATTACACATAACTCAGCAAGCTAAAGATGCTCTTTTCATAATTAAAGTTATTAATCCAATAAGGGATAACTGTTAAACATTCCCCATTTTGATATGATAAATTAAAAAATATGCCATTTCAATACACTAGGTCTAAAGATGTAATAACAGAGGGACAATGATTCCCCATTCAAACTATCTTTTTTTTTTGTTTAATTTTTTTTTTATTGAGGTTCAATGCAAGGCAAACATACAATTATTGTCAATACACAATATAAAGAGAAAATAATTTCACAATATACAACCAATACAGATCAGACAAGTACACTCTATGGTTATATGACAAGTTACACTTTCAATACAAACAGTGTTTGCCAATCAGACTATATACCTACTGCATGATATAAGAGGCCACTTTTGGACCACATTAGGTAATCGCAATTGAAAAGGGGCCACTCTTGGGTCCCAAATGATGGACCTCTTTTAACTTTTATTTCTCAGTGTTATAGAACTTTTAATCATATGGTTTAAAATATGCAAATGGGGTATATTTCCCTGTGTTTACTAATTAAACTATGTAAGGAAGGGGGGTCAGAGCTATTATGAACAGTATAAATGAGGAGTTTGGATATAAATACTTTCTAGACTCAAAGTAATATAAATTGTAGAGGTAAGTAAAAGACATTATGGGTCTCATATTAACTGAAATATAACTTGTAGTAGGCCCCTATATTACTTGGCTGTAGCCATCATAGTATGACCAGTGACTTATATATGAAAAATAGACATGTGCAATGCTAAAAATTTAGTTTCGTTTTGTTTTCATTAGTTAAATAAATAATTTTGGCAAATTAGTTTAGTTAAGATTAAAAAAAATGTTAATTTGTTATGTTAAGTTAAATCGTTATTTCGGATCCATTCTTTATTCATATTCATTATTCTATTCTAAACTTAAGAATAGAATAATGCATATGAATAAAGAATTGATCGGAGAAAATGATTTAACTTAACAAAACATAATATGCCGCCGATTTATGAAACAAAATTATCTAAAACCGCCGTCACCCACATCGCCGACATTTAATAAAGCTATTAACTCCTAGACCGCCGTACCCCCACATTGCAACACTAACTAAGCCTATTAATCTCTAAACCGTCGTTCCCCGACATCGCCAACACTAAATAAAGTTATTAACCCCTAAACCTCCACCCCCACATAGCCAACACTAACTAAACCTATTAACCCCTAAACCACCATACCCCCACATCGCCAACACTAACTAAACGAAATTGCTGACACTAAATAAAGCTTTTAACCCCTAAACCAATGTACCCCCACATCGCCAACACTAACTGAACCTATTAACCTCTAAAGCGCCGTACCCCCACATCCCCAACACTAACTAAACCTATTAACCTCTAAACCACCGCCCCCCACATCGCAACTAACTAAATTAAACTATATTAACCCCTAAACCTAACACTCCCTAACTTTAACATAATTAAAATAGACCTAAATTAAAGTTACAATTATTAACTAACTACCTATTTAAAAATAAATACAAACTTACCTGTGAAATAAAAATAAAACTTAAGCTTAAACTAATAAAACCTAAGATTATAAAAAACCTAACATTACAAAAAAATAAAACTGATTAGCTATACAAAAGGGGAAGGGACAAGCGCTCCAAAAGTAGAGCCGACCAAAAAATGTGGAAAAAAGAGGAAAGAAAAAAAATGTTAAAAAAGTGTTTAAACAGGATACAGACAATGGGGCCTATCTATAAAGCTCCGAATGGAGCTTGACGGCCCGTGTTTCTGGCGAGGTCTAAAGACCGCTGCTCCATAACCCTGTCTGCCTGCTCTGAGCAGGCGGACAAGAATCGCCACAATTCAACCCGATCGAGTACGATCAGGTTGATTGACACCCCCCTGCTGGCTGCCAATTGCAGCTGCTGGTGCAATGCTGAATACGGCGAGCGTATTGCTCTCCGCATTCAGCAAGGTCTGTCGGACCTGATCTGCACTGTCAGATCAGGTCCGACAGACATTTGATAAATTGGCCTCTATGTGTCAAATAAGGGGCACAAACATTGAATACCCAAGATTGATGTAAACGATTTAATAAACTGATCTAATAGTACAAATATAAAAATGTAATATATTACAATGATGCCGGCATCTAAACGTAATATAGTAGGCCCAAGAGCAGAGTATCTATAAAAAAGGGTCTAATAATACAAGTAAAAACCATTCAATACATATAAAATAATTTTTTTATTTATAATGGCTATACTTGTAATGCGTATATAGAAATGGCACATAAAAAATGTGGCCGTGAAAAACCTCAAATCTTCCTAAATAGTGGGTAAGGTAAAAGTGGCGATAATTAGGCTACATGTATCTGTATGTTTTGTTGTCTTCTGCTGTGCACAGACTCTGATGGAGAGGGATCCAGAGGAAAGGAAAAAACGCTCACTGTCCGTGAAGAAGCGCCTTGATGTGATGTATTCTGTGAAAGATGACGCCAGGTCATGTGACTAGATTACGTGGTCCGCTGTTTTCCAAATAATACTGTGTATCTACCGTTGTAACAGAATGTCATTAACAATCTGGTACTGTTTGTTATCTCTGCCAACTCTACGCCTTCTGAGATGGGTAGCGGGAGATAACGTAGGGCTCCTCTCCTTAAACAAGGGAAATGATCTGGTAATCTTCAGCAACACAGCACAAGAGGAAGCAGGCACCCTGTCATATAGTGTGGCTAAGTAAACCCATGACTGTGTGCAGAGAAATGATCCTGTCCGCAAGCTGATAAAGTGCCCCTCGCCCCCTTGCCTCAGTGGAGCAGCTGCAGGTTCTGTGCTCTCAGGCTGGGGAGGAGGAGTTAGTAGCAGGGACAAAGGGAGGAGCTACAGATTTATTTATTTTTTAAATGGGTGTGTTAGAATAGGAATAACTATTATTATTTTGGATAATTTTGTTTGTTATTTTGTGTAATGGTAAAAAAAAAAAATTTGTAATTTGTGTTTATTATTTTTTGTAATTGTAGTTTTAATTTTTTTTTTGTAATGTTAGGATTTTTATTTTTAGTAATGTTAGGTTTTATTAGTTTAAGCTTAGGTTTTATTTTTATTTCACAGGTAAGTTTGTATTTATTTTTTAATAGGTAGTTAGGTAATAATTGTAACTTTAATTTAGGTCTATTATAATTATGTTAAATTTATGGGGTGTTAAGTTTAAGGGTTAATATAATATAATAATAATATTAATATATAATAGTTTAAGTAAGTTCCAAAGGAACAGCAGACACATAGCTCAATTTATTTGGAAATTCCAAACAAAAAAGGGTGACAGTCAGACAACACCTGTCATGTTTCGCGCATGCGCACATGCGCTTCATCAGAGGATAACTATTCTAGTGACAGTAGAGCTTAGTATGCAGCTCCAGTCAATCCAGTCAATGGCAGTATGCTTCATCATACTCAGCTGTATGGGGTGGGCGGAAATTCTCTTGTCAATTTAAATATCTACAAACATATGGGGCGCGATAAAATATATGGTGCAAGCGTGTGAACCTGCGCCGTCCGTAATTTCACCTCGCACATCGGGGTATTACATAAACCCCGCCGGCAGTTCATAAAGTGCCGTAAGTCTAAATAAATTAGCGATGCCCAGAAATGAGCGTAAATACACATTTCTGGAGTCGCCAGTGACTTACGGCACTTTAGAAACTGCCGGCACCTAAGAAAAGTAAAGAAAATAACAAATCTCCCGTAAAAGTCTAACACGCCTCCTAAAAATAAGCCCGACACGTAAAATCCCTATATACGCAATCCCCCCCTCTCATTACTAATATTAAATGTATTAACCCCTAGACCGACAACCCCCCACAACGCAATATGCCTATTTAAACTATTAACCCTTATATCCGCCATCAAACCCACACCGCAAGTAATAACTAAATTATTAACCCCTAAATCCGCCAACCCCAACATCGTAAACTACCTATTAAAACTATTAACCCCTAATCCGCCATTAACCCACAACGCAATAAACCTAATCAAGTATTAACCCCTAAACCACCATAGCCCACTACTTTTAAAATACAAATAAACTAAGTATAAATTAAAGGGGCAGTCTAATCAAAATTCAGGAGTAGACTGTCCCTTTAAGCAAGAATTACAAAAAAATAAAAAAAATCTAAGATTACAGAAAATAATAAATAAATTACACCTAATCCATATGAACATAAAAACAAAAACAAAATAAAAACACCCCCTAATCTAATAAACTACCAGTAGCCCTTAAAAGGACTTTTTGCAGGGCATTGCCCCAAGATAATCAGCTCTTTTGCCAAAAAAATACACACAGCCCCCCTACCAGTAAAACACCCCCCACCCACCCACCCCCAAAAAAAAACTAACACTAAAAACGCTAAACTACCCATTGCCCTGAAAAGGGCATTTGTTGGGCATTGCCCTTAAAAGGGCATTCAGCTCTTTTGCTGCCCACCCTATCTAAATAAAATAAATCCCCCCCCCAAAAAACTTTAAAAACCCTAAATCTAACCCCCAAGTGGTCCTCACCTGTCCTGAAGTCCTGAGGAGAAGGTCCTGTTCCAGGCGGTGAAATCTTCTTCCAAGCGGCAACCTCTTCTTTCTTCTTCCAGGAACCAGCCGGCATGGAGCGGAGGGCGGAGTTGAAGACTGGCGACTATGGAACTGAAGACCGGCGACTGCGGAACCATGGATCGTGGAGGATAATCTTCATACGATCTCCGCCGTACACTGAATAGGAATTCAAGGTACGCGATTAAAAATGGAGTCCCTTGAATTCCTATTGGCTGATTTGAGCCTTCAAATTCAAACCAGCCAATCAGATGAGAGCTACTGAAATCCTATTGGCTGTTAAAATCAGCCAATAGGATTTCAGTAGCTCTTAGACTACATAAACTACCAATAGGATATCTCCCAATCTAGGGTGTTTCTTAATTAGATCTATTGCAATGAATGAGAAAAAGCCTGGACCAGGGCCATGTTGTCTAAAATGTGTTGCCACCATGTGCTGGACTTCCGGGGAGGAGCGTGAGAGAACACACGCGCGCTCTGAGCTCTGCGCACCAAGCAGCAGAGAGTTTTTGCATCACCCCAGCTCCTGGTCCCCATTGGCAGCTCTGATTGCGGATGCCTAGGGGAGACAGAGTTCACGGAGCGTTACGGAAGCCGGCGTCTACCGCCAAGGTCAGGTGGTACTGACCGCATCCATTCACTTACTCTTGCTGGCAGAGGAAAAGCCGGTGGAGGAACCCCTTCAGCTGACGCGGTGCAGCAATAGAGGAGGAAGGTGCCGGTTCCAGCCCAGGTCCTTACTAAAACGTAAGCGTGACAAGTGCGGCAAATACAACAGGAACTGACTCATTTTCGGCCCCACGGGAGGTTGGCGTGAACGGGAGGTGTCTCGTTTGGATCGACGTCCGTGTGAGGGTGACGAAATACACGAGCCGCAAGCCCTGAGGCAGAAAAACCGCAAGTACAATTTCATTATAAGACAGCATATAAGCCAGCACTGTATATTGTAAGCCTTACGCAAGCTGAGAGGCACAAGGAGACATATGGAGACATATGATGTACTAAGACTATAACAGATATTGTGTCTCTGCATATGATTTAAAGATATACTTATCAATTTCTGTTTGTACACAAGCAATGGCATATCCGAAGATTTGGTGTTTAACCGATGGGCCTATATACAGCAATGCAACTTTAACAGTCAGCTGCTCTGATAAAGTTTTCTTTGCCTCTGAGAACATTTTTGTTACGATTTGTCAAGCTCAGAAGGTCTAATTATATATCTCTCAAAGGATACAGTGTAACTAACTATAATTGGTGCATATATTAAGGGTCTACTGAGAATACAGCTGGGAGGCCTATAGAAGCTAAAGGAAGCCAAACAACCGTTTTTCTCTAACAATTTTGAAGGCTTGTTATTCTGTTTGTTTGGCTGTTGGTACAGCCTAGTTTGCTGCATGCAGCAAAGGCAAAGGCGTGCAAGTTTAAAATCTACCTGGTGGACACAGAGGTTTCAACTCTATCTGAGGTTTAAATAAAGGGTCAAAGGATTATACTGCCAAAAATATTATGAGACAGTAACTATTTATATCTATCTATACCTTGATTACTGCAAATCTGCCTCCTGGTCCTTAGCAAGAGGCAATAAGACACTTGGAGAAAGAGAGCACCGTTTTGCAGTGACAAAGAGTAGAGTGGCACAGCCTCAGTGCAGAAGATTTCCTTATAGTGTATGCAAGGAGGCAAAGGACTTTGACCCAGTTGTCTGCTGTTATATACTTCTTTTTTGTTTACCTGTATATTTCTGCTTTGTGTTTCTGTCACTGAATTTATATATATGTGGCTGTCTACAATAGCTGTCATACCTAATTCTAGCGCCAGCTGTGAGTAGACAACTACTGATTTTTACTAGAAAATGCTACTGCAAAGTAGATCTGTTGAGGTTTTGTGTTTGTTAGTTTTTCGTTTTTGAAAGAGTAACATATCAATCTGACGATACAAGCATAAACACAATTAGCATAATAGGTATGGGGGTGTGAAAACATATAATTCCCTTAAAAAGTAAAGCACTTCTGTTTTTGCTTTTTACACATACACACAAGATTGTTTGAAACTGTATAGGCTTCGTGGGGAGGAGCCGTTTTGAATTTGCACTCTAAGATAGAGGTCACATAACCTCAATTATTTTTTTTATTTTTTTTTCTCTCTCACTTTTTTCTCACATTTTGTGCACATACAAGCTTATAGGTATATAGGCATATACAAGATTCACCACTTGTAGTAATTTTTTTCTTTTCTTTTTTTTACGCACGACACTTCATGGAAAGATATATGACTAATATGAAACAAAGATCCCCAATTATGCCCGTCAGGAGAGATAAGAAAGGCAACAAGCCCTTAAATGATGCAGTGGCAGATAGCCTGCTGGAGACGTCCATGATGGCCACCGCCAGCACAGACATACAGATTACGAATAATCAGCTAGCAGAGCTGATTGTACCACAACTTGAGTCATTGAAAAAAGATCTGGCTGGGTTGACGGTGGAAATTAGGCAGTTCTCCAGTAGACTGACAGAGGCAGAGACTCGAATATCAGAGTTAGAAGATCTATATACCGTACAGGAAGCAAGTAACCAAAAACTTACAGATACCATTAAATCTTTGCAAAATAAAGTTGACGATCTTGAAGATAGATCGCGCCGAAACAATGTGAGGGTGGTGGGCTTGCCAGAAAATAGTGAATTTACAGATCTGATACAATTTGCCTCCTCTAGGTTACCCAGGCTATTAGGCTTGGAATTACAGGGAGATAAACTGGCGGTAGAAAGAGCACACAGGGTCGGTCCAAGTAGGTCAGATGCAGATAATAAAAAACGCCCTAGAATGATAGTTATTAGATACCTGTGTTTCCAAGATAAAATCAGGGTTATGCAGCAGTACCGAAAGATTAAATCACTCATTATTGAAGGTACACAAGTTCTATTATTCCAGGACTTCTCTACCGATACGACGGCTAGAAGAAGAGAAATGTCACCATATTGCTCTGCCCTCATTAAAGCAGGTATAAAGGCTAGCCTCAGGTATCCAGCAAGAATAGCTATAGAAGAGAAAGAAGGGCAAAATCTGCTAAATACCCCAGAAGAAGCTAAGACATACTGTAAAACAAAGAATATTAAGGTGTAACCAGGTAAATATACCAGCACAGTTAGGATCAAGATAGTAAAGAGATGTGTAATGAGTGGCAGTGAAGGAAAACTACCAGCTTGCATATATATAGTTAGCTTGGGTAGTGAATGGAAGCAGGTTTTATTTGTTATATGTTGTGGTTTTTCCCCTTTTCCCTTTTCTTTTCCCTCTCTCCCCCCTTTTTTTTTTTTTTTTTTTCTCTTTCTTCTTTTTTTCTTCTCTGCCCACCCCCGGGTACCCCTCTAGAGGCGGGCCGGCCTAAGTAGTAAGATAATCATAACTCTTAGATGAGTAGAAATTTAAATTTTATCTCTTGGAATGTTGGAGGTGTGTCATCTCCAGCAAAGCGCAAAGGTATTTTAAAATCAATTAAGAAACTAGATCCAGATATAATACTTTTACAGGAACTGCATCTAAAGGAAGATGAGATAGCAAAACTTAGAGCGAATTGGGTGAATGAAATAATAGCAACACCATGCACACACAGAAAGCGGGGGGTCGCAATTATATTCAGTAAAAGGATTACATATAAAGTAATAAGTAAAGAAATTGATACAGCCGGCAGATTTTTGATTGTTCAAATTGAAACATCACACAAAATATGGACAATCTGCAACGTTTATGGGCCTAATGAATTTGATAGGGAATTCTGGGGCAGTATCAAACAAAAATTAATTCCTTATTTAGGGCAGAATATAATATTAGCAGGGGACTTCAACATGGTGCTACATCCTGAAATAGACAGGTTCCGACAAAAGAGTGCTTCAAAATATAGGAAGGAGGCTAAATTTTTTAGAGAATTTTGTGCATCACTAAAATTAAAGGATATCTGGAGAACACAACATCCAGACATGAGAGAATATTCCTGTGAATCGAAATCACATAGGAACTTTTCTAGAATCTACCTCTTTTTAATAGAGGAGCATTTACTGAAGATAGATATTATATCTCAGATATATGATTTTACGTTATCAGATCATGCAATTATTAGTATCAACTTTAAACTGAATGTGCAGGAAGGGCCGCATGCGAATACATTTAGCTTCCCAGGATATATGATAAATAATAGTCATTTCTGCAACTGGTTAAAAGGGAGATGGAGAGAATATCAAAATTTAAATAATACATACAGTCATAAGATAGAAATATTCTGGGAAGCAGGGAAAGCGGTCTTAAGAGGGGATATTAAGAATTATATGGTAAAACTCAAGAGGAAACAGCTAGCTAGAGAGACTCAATTATCTAATCAGCTGTGAAATACATATAGAAACTATATAAATAACCCCTGCAATAACACATGGAATAAGTATACACAGGCCAAAGCAGAACGGGAGGCCTTTTTAAATAATAAATGGGCACTGGAAGATATTAAATCTAGAAGCTATTTCCAGGGGTTCCAAGGAATTTCGGCCAAACATTTGGTTAAAATTAGAAAATTTAGGAAAAATAGGAACATGATTTCTTTAATAAAATATAAAAATGAGACCTATACAAAAGCCTCAGAAATTAGAGAAGCATTTTTTAAGTATTATCAGACTATATACTCTCAGGGAACAATAGACAATATGGCAAAACAGAATTTTTGGAAGAAAGTTAAATTACCGAAAATTACTAAAGACGCATTGGACAAACTAAACTTAGAAATAACTACAGCAGATGTAATTACGGCCATAGAGAAGACTAAAGCAGGGAAAGCCCCAGGTCCGGATGGACTCTCTGCAGAGTGTTATAAAATAATGAAATTAGAAGTGGCAGAAACGTTAGGTAGCTTGTTCAACAAGTATTATATACAGAATAATAAACATTCACTATATTTTACAGACTCAATAGTTTCATTAATTTACAAGAAAGGAAAACCTCCAGAGGATATGGGTTCATATAGACCCATATCCCTTCTTAATCAAGATTATAAAATATTCATGTCCATCATAGCAAATAGACTTAAGATGGTTATCGGAGATTTAATCAGCCCGGACCAGACAGGTTTTATGCCTTCTAGGAACCCAGCAAAAAATATGCGTAGAGTCCTTACTTTACTTGATTACTATTATAATAAAATTCACAGAATAGGCTCTCACTCTTTGCCAAACATGGCCTTGATAACGATAGACGCAGAGAAGGCGTTTGATTCCATTATATGGGACCATATGTTTACTTCTCTTGCCCAATTTGGATTCCAGGGTAACTTTGTTGATACAATTAAACTAATATATAAGGAACCTAGGTCACAACTTTTAGTTAACGGGGAACTATCGTCATATATAACTCTGCAGAGAGGAACCCGGCAGGGGTGCCCATTATCCCCCTTACTTTTTAACCTCGCGCTCGAACCATTGGCTGTACTTCTCAGGAAAGAAATGGAGGGTATTAAGTTGGGCAAGCAGAATATAGTCATAACATTATATGCTGATGACATTATGCTTTTTATTAAAGACTCCAGTATAAATATTCCAAAAAGTATGGAGATAATTATGCATTTTAGCAAGTTCACTGGATACAAGATTAATGCTCAGAAATCTGAGATCTTATGGATCAATAAAAATAAATATAGCTATACTCTTCACCCTTTCAGGGAGGTAGATAATATAAATTATCTCGGGATATTCATAGGTAGAGACCCAGGGGAATGGTATGGCCTAAATTATACTAAAATGTTTGCGAACCTAGAGGCTGAATTCCAAAAGTGGAACATACTTTATCTTTCTCTCTCAGGAAAAATTATGTTAATTAAAACAATCCTGTTCCCTCGGATCTTATTTTTACTACAAAATTTACCTCTGGTTATTCTTAAAAAGGATATAGTTCTATATAATCGAGCATGCACATCATTTATCTGGGGTAATAAGAAATCACGCTTGTCAATTGAGAAATTGTCTATTCCTAAAAAATTTGGTGGCATGGCGTTACCAAATTTAAGATACTATAATTGGGTTACGTTGGCTAAATACGGTGCAGACTGGCTGACGGAAGCACAGTATGTCACATATTTTGACATTGAGTCTGATTTAATTGCACCCTTTAGTCTGAAAGCAGTTCTGCATCATGTACATGCCAAATTACCCTCTAATATTAAACAATTAATTACATTTTCAAATATTATATTAGCCTGGCAGAAATACTGTAGGATGATGGGAGTAGACTTCCAGAAATCCCGGTTTCTACCCATTATTGGGACCCCCGCATTTTCCCCAGGTATATATAACGGGGTATTCAAAGAATGGCATATTAAAGGTATTACATATTTCTCGCAGCTTCTTAGGTTGGATAGTAATATAATTCAAATGTATAGCGTGATATCAGATAAATATAATCTTCCTTCAAATAATTTCTTTGCCTACCTCCAGGCCAGAAGTTTTATAACATCACTAATGTGTTCAGACACACAAAATTGGAGTTTACATGAGATAGAGCCAGGTCTCAAATTATATAAAGCTGGTGTTAGATCAATTACTTTTTGGTATGAGGCCTTATATTCTAAATTGGGGGATATACATCTATCTCGAATTAAAGAGACCTTCCAAAGATATTTCAGTAATTTACAAGAATCTGATATAAAGAAAAGTTTAAGTCTATGTGAGGCAACTACAACCAAGACTGGTTGGAGGGAAGCTCACATGAAACTATTAAATAATTTTTATTTAACACCAGAAAGAATGAATAAATGGGCGCGTGACGAGCCAAGATATAGGTGCTTTAAATGCTGTGCTGATAAGGCAGATATGTTGCACTGCCTCTGGTCATGCCCCAAGATTAGACAATTCTGGGGGAAAGTCAATTTTTGGTTGAATAGACATCTGCAGCATAGCTGCGAACTCACCCCCAGAAAGATTTTTTTTGTGTGCCATGATCAGACATGTTTTGGGGATCAACAGTTGATTAATGCCGTTATCCTAGCGGCCCGTATGTTAGTTTTCAATAAATGGAAGTTAGTAAGTGCCCCGAGTATAGCTGAACTCGCAAGTGCAATTAGATTGCAAATGAGGATAGAACTATATGACAAAAAATTAGTATCAGAGAAATATCTCAAGAGATATTTCGTGAAATGGTTAAAGTTAATTCAAAAGTGGCCATTGGCATCACAGAAACAATTCATCGCCCCTCTAACAAATTCTACAGCATTCCTTTCACTGATCGTGGGAGAGATTCTCCCACAACAGTGGATAGAAGATCAAAATAGGTGAAGTGAAAATGGTCGGCAGGGCTGAGGGGGGGTCCCGGGGGTAGGGCAGGGGCCAATCCATTAAGTGTTTTCCCCCTCCCTTTTTTTTTTTTTTTTTTTTTGTTGTCTACCTGTTTGTTTGTTTTGTCTTATCCCCATCTGGTTATTTGATTTTCCTTTTTCCCAGAAACAATATAAAATGTGAAGTACTAGAAGGCAGAATATGAAAGTTGAAAGCCGTCTTTAGATAAATGATTATCTTTTTTCTGTCATATTTAATTTCATAAAAGATGTTTTCATAAT
This sequence comes from Bombina bombina, assembly GCF_027579735.1. Taxonomy (NCBI): domain Eukaryota; kingdom Metazoa; phylum Chordata; class Amphibia; order Anura; family Bombinatoridae; genus Bombina; species Bombina bombina. The sequence continues at coordinate 1,326,529,029 of NC_069500.1, forward strand.
GTTACATATATAATCAGATATAATGATGAATATTATGATTTTTTTTATGTACGAAATGATGTACTTCACCAATAAAATATTTAAAAAAAAAAAAAAAAATGTGTTGCCACAGGGGTCCTAGGTTCCTTCTCATCCAGAGACAATAGGTGTTTTCGAATTCGATCTTTAAGGAGGCGTGTAGTGACTCCTACATACTGCTGGACACAAAATTTGCAAGTGAATAGATAGATGACAAATTTGGATGTACAATCAATTCTAATTCTTATTTGGAACGTTTTTTCTGTGGTGTGTGATTTAAATGTGTTAGTCCTGATGGTATAGTTGCAACTTTTGCAAGGTACATGTCCACATCTGAAAAAACACGTTTTGGATTTTAGCCAATTCAGGTATGGTAGGGTCTTCCCAGCAAAGTTCTTTCTCGTGATATCACCTATTGTTGGTGCCTTTTTTCCTGTACATTTTATGCCATTGGTCATGATTCTAGATAGTGTATCATCACCCTTTAGAATTGATTTTCTTTATTATGTTGCAGACACTATAGTACTGTCTACTAAATTTTGTAATAAATAGAGTATGGTCACCAATTTTATCTCTATTTTTAAAAATGTTGTTGCTTTATAATAGTTCTCATCTATCCATTAGGGCAACTTCAGTTTCTAATTTTTTATCTGATAATCTAAGGGTTAGGTCATGAGCCTGTTCCTGATATTTAAATAAGTCAGATAATCACTTGAGAAGTTTGGAAAACAGCACACCAGTCCTTGTGGGGCACGGAATAAAAGGACCTGCCAAGTCCCAAAGTACAATCCAAAACACAAAGAATATTCCAGCCTCCAAAATTTAAAAAGAAAATGTATTTCCACATGGGGTCCTCAGAAGAAAACATACAATGTTTCAAGCCTATTGAAGGCTCTTAGTCATGTATAATATGACTAAGAGCCTTCAATAGGCTTGAAACATTGTATGTTTTCTTCTGAGGACCCCATGTGGAAATAAAGGTTCTTTTTAAATTTTGGAGGCTGGAATATTCTTTGTGTTTTGGATTTAGATAAGTCAGTATAGTTTCAATGTATTCGTAGATATTTGGCTTTAGGAATACCCTTTTTCAGATCTGGCATGTGGCATGAGTTGGCTCTTAGAATAGTATTCCTGGCAAGGGGTTTAAGGTATACTGATGTGGTAATTTTGTTATTATTATTCTCCAATATAAGATCCAGGAAATCTATGCTTTTATCATCCCATTGAGCTGTAAAGGTAAGATTGAACTCATTGTCATTCAAAAACTCAATGAATGAATCCACTGAGTTCAAATCGCTCTGTTCCCAAATAATGACTATATCGTCGATAAAGCGACCATACAAAATAATATTTTCTCTATAGGGGAAAATTTCTGCAAAGATGCAGTTATATTCTAGCCAGCCCATGTAAATGTTCGCATAGGCAGGGGCAAATTTTGCCCCCATTGCAGTACCGCATCTCTGCAGGAAATACTTACCTTGATACATGAAAAAATTGTGCTTTAATAGAAATTCTGTAATTTGTACAATAAATAAAATTTATTCATCACTATAGTTTGAGTGCCAACATATAGTTAATGGCTTCCAAGCCCTTAGTATGGGGAATATTTGAATATAAAGCTGTCACGTCAACTGTGACCCATTTATAGTTGTCCTTCCACTCAATCCCCTTAAATTGGGTAATCAGATGCGAGCTATCTCTAATATATCCTGGTAGTGATAGCATAATGGGTTGAAGTATGTGATCAAGTCAGTCTCCCAAACTTTCAGACAATGCGCCATTACTGGCCACAATGGGCCTATCAAGTAGTTTTGCTAGGCTTTTGTGAATTTTTGGCACTGTGCAAAAGTAGGGAGTTGGGGGTTTATCAATGAGTAAATAATAATCTTTATCCAAGAATTGATCCTCAACTGCATTGTCTAATAAGTGTGACGATTTGTTTTATAATGCGCCCCCCCCCCTTTTTTACATTCATGTACTGAATTGTCCTAATAGTTCCCTTTTTTTAGGTAATGATTGAATAACTGTTTTCTTTCTATATTAATTTTCTTTGTACTCTGTGAAACAATGTAACAGCTTTTAAAGCCGTTAGTGTGTAAATTGTTACTTTATATATGAATAAGATATGATTTAGCATTTTTCAGAACAATAACTTTGCATAGTTATACTTACAGGTTAATATTTTGTGAACACTATATGTTTGTAGATATTTAAATTGACAAGAGAAGAGTTGCATCTCCGCCCATCCCATACAGCTGAGTATGACGAAGCATACTGCCATTGGCCGCGGCCGTTTACTGCAGAGATTGGCTGGAACTGCATACTTAAGCTCTACTGTCAATACAATCGTTAGCCTCTGATGAAGCGCATGTGCGCATGGCATACGCAAAATGCATCAGGTGTTGTCTGACTGTCACTCTTTTTTTGTTTGGAATTTCCAAATATTTTAAGCTGTTTTCTAGCTTTTCGACTTGAACTGTGTCTGCTGTTGCTTTGGATCTTACATAACGTTTTTGCGGTTGGGAACTCCGTTTTTTGGCATTTCTTCAAGTCTTGAGCCCTGCCCATTCCTGATTGGTGCTGCCAGTTATCACTATTTTCTATCCCCGCATCTGGAGCCTATCGAAGGTAAAGATAGGCACATCGTCACAACCGTGAGCCAAGGAGTGAGGAGACACACCCACTCTAAAGGAAGGATCCGACCAAGTCTGAGGACATTTCCCGCCTCCATGACTTGAGGGCTTCATCGCCAGACCGGAATCATCTACGGAGTTTGTCCACCTAAAGCAGGTCGTATCAGATGAAGAAGGGGAGTTACAAGTGACTGGCTTAAACAAGCACACTGCATGTCAGAGTAACATTACGGCATTTGGGGCACCAATCCAGGGGGACTGAGACAAGTAAATCTCCCTTACTAATAGGGACATAGACCTCATTACTTGAGACTTTCTGCTTTACATACCACAGGCATTGCCCTAGACCACATGTACTCATTTACTTTGCAGCTTCTGCTATTATTGAGTGGTTACGACTTATATACCAATACTGCTCAACCAATACTTTATTTAATTGGGGTCTACTCAGATATTATCCATTGCATGATATTTGTGAATATTATTTAATATAGTTTTAATTAGGTAGTTGCGATGTGGGGGCGGCGGTTTATGGGGTTAATAGGTTTAGTTAGTGTTGGCGATGTGTGTGTACGGCGGTTTAGGGGTTAATAGATTTAGTTAGTGTTGGTGATGTGGGGGGGGCGGTTTAGGGGTTAATAGGTTTAGATAGTGTTGGCGATGTCGGGGAATGGCGGTTTAGAGGTTAATAGGTTTCGTTTGTGTCAGCGATTTTTGGGAACTGCGGTTTAGGGGTTAATAGGTTTAGTTAGTGTCAGCGATGTCGGGGAATCGAGGTTAAGGGTTAATAGCTTTATTTAGTGTTTTAGTTAGTGTCTGCGATGTCGGGGAACTGCGGTTTAGATTAGAACAATAAAAAATTCTGGATATGAATAAAGAATGGATCTGAAAATTTGGAAACTGATTTATTCATTTTCGGAATTTTAGTTATGGTGGCAATTCGGAAATTTGGATTCATTCGAATCACCGAATTGGCCAAAATTTGGCCAAAAACTAAATTCAGCCAAAACTAATTGCAAATGTCTAATGAAAAACAGTATAAATAACTTGGACCTTTAAACATTATGAATACCATAATATTATATAATATATATGTTGTAGATGTAACATCAAATATAATCTTAGTATGAGCATAAGAAAAATAAAGAGGTATCATCTTATATCAATAACTACGTAGTAGAAAATAAAATGTAGTTTTCTATATTTATAATATAAGTAGCAAGCTCTTAAACCAAAAGTGGCCCAAACTGATTTATTACAACAAAACACATCTTATAATGAGCCCCTCTTGGACCCATAAAGGTGGAGAAAAGCAATTTGTAGGAGGTGGTGGCAGAGAAGATCACTTTTGTAACTTTATATTGTTCAGCATAGTATTCATAATAGGTCTAGTAAGTTGCATTATAACAAACAATAGCTTTAAGTAAGGGAAATAGTATTGCCGTGCTATTTAAAGTGTCACTGAACCACTAGAACATATAAACCTCATGGTCTGACAGCAAAGCATAGAAGAAGTTAAACTATATTAATAGGGGAGGTGCTTTAAATTTAACCATCCACATAATAAGCTGTAGGAGACTATCGGTTTGATTACGAGTTTTGCGTTATGAGTGAAAGAGCCTCATAACGCTGCTTTGTCACTACCACGAGTCTTGTAGGTACAGCTGTACCGAACACTTTTTTGGCCATAACGCAACGTAACTACCGCACCTTTCAAAAAGTCATTTTTCAATGGGACTTCCAAAGCGCCGGTATTACGAGTTTTGCCTGGGAGGCCAAAAAGTGAGCGGTACAGCCTATAACGACAAGATTCGTACCGCCATTTAAAGTCAGTAGTTATGTGTTTTGCGCTACAAAGCTGTAGCATAAAACTCATAACTAAAGTGTTACAAAGTACACTAACACCCATAAACTACCTATTAACCCCTAAACCAAGGCCCTCCTGCATCGCAAACACTAAAATAAAATTATTAACCCTTAATCTGCCGTTCCGGACATCGCCGCCACTATAATAAACATACAGGGAGTGCAGAATTATTAGGCAAATGAGTATTTTGACCACATCATCCTCTTTATGCATGTTGTCTTACTCCAAGCTGTATAGGCTCGAAAGCCTACTACCAATTAAGCATATTAGGTGATGTGCATCTCTGTAATGAGAAGGGGTGTGGTCTAATGACATCAACACCCTATATCAGGTGTGCATAATTATAAGGCAACTTCCTTTCCTTTGGCAAAATGGGTCAAAAGAAGGACTTGACAGGCTCAGAAAAGTCAAAAATAGTGAGATATCTTGCAGAGGGATGCAGCACTCTTAAAATTGCAAAGCTTCTGAAGCGTGATCATCGAACAATCAAGCGTTTCATTCAAAATAGTCAACAGGGTCGCAAGAAGCGTGTGGAAAAACCAAGGCGCAAAATAACTGCCCATGAACTGAGAAAAGTCAAGCGTGCAGCTGGCAAGATGCCACTTGCCACCAGTTTGGCCATATTTCAGAGCTGCAACATCACTGGAGTGCCCAAAAGCACAAGGTGTGCAATACTCAGAGACATGGCCAAAGTAAGAAAGGCTGAAAGACGACCACCACTGAACACTGTTAAGCCTGATGAAACAGCTTGTTGCTGAGAAACGAGTCGCTTGATTTTATCTTTTTAAGTAAAGTTTATAACTTTTATATAAAAACACTTGCTATCGTGTATTATTTGGATCTACCTTTGGTCCACTGGACTCTTGCTAATTGCCTCCTGTGGAAGCCTTGTCATAGTCTGTTGGGTGACTGTATTGATCCCTTCCTGCTTGAATAGCATCAATGGAGATGCTATAAAAATTAAGATCCTTCTCTATACCAAGAGGCCGGTCTGCTGGGTGACTGTCATAGATCCCAGACTGCTCCCACTGCACTAATTGGAGTGCTTCTCAGATTGTGAGTTCAATATAATACAACTTGATCATTTATTTTGTGTGGTACAAACAATATTGGGCCATGTGGCGCATCTGTCTCTCTTCTCGTCTATACACCACTGAACAAGACACACAAGCTGAAACGTCAAGACTGGGCCAAGAAATATCTCAAGACTGATTTTTCTAAGGTTTTATGGACTGATGAAATGAGAGTGAGTCTTGATGGGCCAGATGGATGGGCCCGTGGCTGGATTGGTAAAGGGCAGAGAGCTCCAGTCCGACTCAGACGCCAGCAAGGTGGAGGTGGATTACTGGTTTGGGCTGGTATCATCAAAGATGAGCTTGTGGGGCCTTTTCGGGTTGAGGATGGAGTCAAGCTCAACTCCCAGTCCTACTGCCAGTTTCTGGAAGACACCTTCTTCAAGCAGTAGTACAGGAAGAAGTCTGCATCCTTCAAGAAAAACATGATTTTCATGCAGGACAATGCTCCATCACACGCGTCCAAGTACTCCACAGCGTGGCTGGCAAGAAAGGGTATAAAAGAAGAAAATCTAATGACATGGCCTCCTTGTTCACCTGATCTGAACCCCATTGAGAACCTGTGGTCCATCATCAAATGTGAGATTTACAAGGAGGGAAAACAGTACACTTCTCTTAACAGTGTCTGGGAGGCTGTGGTTGCTGCTGCACGCAATGTTGATGGTGAACAGATCAAAACACTGACAGAATCCATGGATGGCAGGCTTTTGAGTGTCCTTGCAAAGAAAGGTGGCTATATTGGTCACTGATTTGTTTTTGTTTTGTTTTTGAATGTCAGAAATGTATATTTGTGAATGTTGAGATGTTATATTGGTTTCACTGGTAAAAATAAATAATTGAAATGGGTATATATTTGTTTTTTGTTAAGTTGCCTAATAATTATGCACAGTAATAGTCACCTGCACACACAGATATCCCCCTAAAATAGCTAAAACTAAAAACAAACTAAAAACTACTTCCAAAAATATTCAGCTTTGATATTAATTAGTTTTTTGGGTTCATTGAGAACATGGTTGTTGTTCAATAATAAAATTAATCCTCAAAAATACAACTTGCCTAATAATTCTGCACTCCCTGTATTAACCCCTAAGCCGCCGCACTCCCGCATCGCAAAAACTAGTTAAATATTATTAACCCCTAATCTTCTGTCCCTAACATCGACGCCACCTACATTACAGTTATTAACCCCTAATCTGCCGCCCCAACGTTGCCGCCACTATACTAAATTTATTAACCCCTAAACCTAAGTCTAACCCTAACCCTAACACCCCCTAACTTAAATATAATTAAAATAAATCTAAATAAAACCTACTATTAATAACTAAATAATTCCAATTTAAAACTAAATACTTACCTGTAAAATAAACCCTAAGCTAGCTACAATATAACTAATAGTTACATTGTATCTATCTTAGGTTTTATTTTTATTTTACAGGCAAGTTTGTATTTATTTTAACTAGGTAGACTAGTTACTAAATAGTTATTAACTATTTACTAACTACCTAAAATAAATACAAATTTACCTGTAAAATAAAACCTACCCTGTCTTACACTAACACCTAACCTTACACTGCAATTAAACCAATTACCTAAATTAAATACAATTAACTAAATTAAATGCAAATACCTAAATTACAAAAAAAAGACAAAATTACACAAAATAAAAAACAAATTATAAGATTTTTAAACTAATTACACCTAATCTAATAGCCCCCCAAAATAAAAAAAAAAACCTAGCCTAAACTAAACTACCAATAGCCCTTAAAAGGGCCTTTTGCAGGGCATTGCCCCAAAGAAATCAGCTCTTTTACCTGTAAAAAAAAAAAAAACCCTAACACCCTCACAACCAACCCCACAAATAAAACCCTAACTAAAAAACTAAGCTCCCCATTGCCCTGAAAAGGGCATTTGGATGGGCATTGCCCTTAAAAGGCCATTTAGCTCTATTTCTGCCCAAACCCTAATCTAAAACTAAAACCCTCCCAATAAACCCTTAAAAAAACCTAACACTAACTCCCGAAGATCCACTTACAGTTTTGAAGACCCGACATCCATTGTCAACGAAGCCAGGAAAAGTCCTCAACGAAGTGGCAAGAAGTTCTCAACAAAGCCGGGAGAAGTCTTCATCCAAGCCGGGAGAAGTGGTCCTCCAGACGGGCAGAAGTCTTCATCCAGACGGCATCTTCTATCTTCATCCATCCAGCGAGGAGCGGGTCCATCTTCAAGACATCCGGCACGGAGCATCCTCTTCTTCCTACGAATCCCGACAAATGAAGGTTCCTTTAAGTGATGTCATCCAAGATGGCATCCCTTAGATTCCGATTGACTGATAGTATTCTATCAGCCAATCAGAATTAAGGTTGAAAAAATCCTATTGACTGATGCAATCAGCCAATAGGATTGAACTTCAATCCTATTGGCTGATCCAATCAGCCAATAGGCTTGAGCTCACATTCTATTAGCTGATTGGAACAATTTATTGGCTAATTTAGGTAATTGATTTAATTGTAGTGTAAGGTTAGGTGTTAGTGTAAGACAGGTTAGGTTTTATTTAAAAGGTAAATTTGTATTTATTTTAGCTAGGTAGTTAGTAAATAGTTAATAACTATTTAGTAACTAGTCTACCTAGTTAAAATAAATACAAACTTGCCTGTAAAATAAAAATAAAACCTAAGCAAGATACAATGTAACTATTAGTTATATTGTAGCTAGCTTAGGGTTTATTTTACAGGTATTTAGTTTTAAATAGGAATTATTTAGTTATTAATAGTAGGTTTTATTTAGATTTATTTTAATTATATTTAAGTTAGAGGGTGTTAGGGTTAGGCTTAGGTTTAGGGGTTAATAAATTTAGTATAGTGGCGGCGATGTTGGGGGCGGCAGATTAGGGGTTAATAACTGTAATGTAAGTGGCGGCGATGTTAGGGATGGCAGATTAGGGGTTAATAATATTTAACTAGTGTTTGCGATGCAGGAGTGCGATGGTTTAGGGGTTAATATGTTTATTCTAGTGGCGGTGATGTCCAGAGCGGAAGATTAGGGGTTAATAATTTTATTTTAGTGTTTGCAATGCGGGAGGGCCTCGGTTTAGGGGTTAATAGGTAGTTTATGGGTGTTAGTGTACTTTTTAACACTTTAGTTATGAGTTTTATGCTACAGCTCTGTAGTGTAAAACTCATAACTACTGACTTTAGAATGCATTACGAATCTTGCGGGATAGGCTGTACCGCTCACTTTTTGGCCTAAAAAAAAAAAGAAGCTTGTAATACCGGTGCAATGAAAGTCCCATTGAAAAAAGACTTTACGAAAATTGCGTAAGTTAATTTGCGGTACGGCCAAAAAAGTGTGCGGGACAGCTGTACCTACAAGTCTCGTAATAGCAGCGGTAGTGAAAAAACAGCGTTATGAGCCTTTTTTACGCTGCTTTTTTACTCATAACGCAAAACTCGCAATCTAGCCGTTAGTTTGTTATGTTTCTAATATAAAGTATGGGAGGGATATGGCGTTTGCGAAATGTAAATAATTGTTGCAAAGAAGCAGGGGGGCGGAACAGTGTTGTCAGAATGGGGAACGAGGACATAAAGTGTGGGCGTTAGTTGCTGTATAAATGTCAACTGTATTCTAAACAACCTGAATTTACAAACACTACAGTCAGTAGTAACTAAATTATATGTTCTTACAAATGTTTACACCAGGATTTCCCTTTAACTATTTTGTCACCATATCACCAAGTCACCATAGGGAAATAATACCTCAATAATATAGTAAAGTGCTTGCTAAAGGATTTTTTTTCTCTCACTATAACACAACCTTATCATTTGTTAAACTTATTTTTTTCTATCTCACATTTTTAAACAACCTCCATATGTAATTTCAGTGTTCTTTAATAAAGTGATTATAGTCTTCTGCTAATGGTGTTAGCCTGAAGAGTACCTATTGCTGAATACATTACTCCTGTGAGGTTCCAGTTGTTTGCTTATAGCATATCAGTGTTTTTCATTCACATTATTCACTGTAAAGATTGAAATATGGCTTCTTGGGTCGTTCATATGCTAATTTGAGAGATTTTACATTGTCTTATGGATCAGAACATTCACTTCCATAAGCCAAACCCATCTTGCGACTAAATGCCCCTATCAGAACATCTTGTTTCAGTTATTAGTTAACATTTTCCGACTTGATAATAATTTTACAGTAATTTTTATGGAGACTAATGGCAAAATGCTAAACTGAAAAGCATTACTTATACACTGCATTAATTAGAAAGAACGCATGGTTAAATACATATTAACATCCATAATGAAAGAATGGTGTAGTTATATGTATATTGCAATAGACACTTAGGGGTCTATTTATGTAGGTGCGGATCATGTCCGATGCACATCAATAAATGCCGACAGCCAGGGCCGGTGCTCCCACTAGGCAAACTAGGCAGCTGCCTAGTGCGCACTGCTAGCTTGGGCGCAGCCAGCTCCAACATGGGTTCCCCAGACTCCGCCAGAAGAGTGAACACCTCAGACTAGCGAACCCCTAGTCACCAGGTTACCTGTACTGAACAGTGCGCAAAAACATAAGCGCCATATTGACCCCTCAGAGTACCGGTGGGAGGAGCAGGAGCCTCCGACAACTGTGATGCTGGCCTGGCTACCTGGGAGGAAGTAAAAAGGGTAACATAGTGACCTCCCACAAACCGATCACTTCCTCTCAGCGTCCTATGTAGCGCGCAAATGAAGGAGGGAAGAGGACGAGGGAGGCAGCCACTTCCAGCGTGACTGACTAGGTACCGTACAAACCGCAATTTTTCTGTAATTTGCCACCCTCCTCACAATGCAGCACCTACACGATCCGCATATCCTCCAGCAGTGCCGTGCGTATCAAGTTATAGGCTGGGTGTGCAGGGGACTGATAGGTTGGGGAGCAAGGATGTGTTACAAGGACTCATATTCTGGCAGTTGCGGGAGGAGAGTGACAAGGGCCGCGTTCGGGCAGCGCTCAGGAGCAAGTGGAAGCGCTTCACTCCCAGCGATGACGTGGCGCTAGGTGACGTCACAAGCAAGGGAGCTTCGAAAAAACATTTGCATGCACAATAATGGACTGCGTATGCGAACGTTTTTACTAAGCTCCCTTGTATTGTTGCTGGGCTGCCAGTGCCTGCCGAGAATGAGTTCCCCAGTCTCTTCGCAAACAATGGACCTCTGACCCACCTCCATTCAGCTGCTCTCAGCTCAGCCCCTGTAGCTTATCCTGCACTGAATAGAGGTGGGTCAGAGTTGCGATGTTTGAGAAGAGAGACTGGGGAAATCATTCTTGGCTCTGGGGTGGCGATCAAAATCGGCAATTCCGGGACCCAGCCAACACATCTTTAACCCGCCCACACAACGATCGGGAAATACTCATGAAATAAAAGGGAAATACAGATAATTACACATAATGCTTGAACGTCAGGTCTTTGTGATATACATATATAATATGATTTTTTGTGAGCTCTAGATAATGTAGCCCATTTATTTTCACTTCATACGCTACGTATGAAGTGAAAAGAAATGGGCTACATTCTCTAGAGCTCAGAAAAAATCATATTATATATGTATAAATAACATGGCAGCCTCCACAGCAACAGGTGTGTGGAGGCTGCCATGTTTCCAAGCGTCTGAGCTTGCTCTGAAAAGTCCCAGCTTTTCCAGCACACTGGAAGCGCTGGGACTTACGTCACCAGAGCGCTCAAAAAACGCCAGCCATCTCACTTGCAAGTGTGAGAAAAACGCTCCAAGCGAGTTCCAGTTCGCTTGGAGCGCTGCCCGAACGCAGCCAAGGATTAACAGGCTGGAGGTGCAGTGGAAGAGGGAAAACCACAACTGATACAGCTATTTAGTAGATATGCTGTAGGAGCTTTCTGACTGTGTCAGACTATAGACCACCATAAGAGAAGCAATTGTGCTGAGTCTACTTCCCACATACACATAAAATACACAGCATTTTTATGATATCACACATAGCAGGTTTACATTGGTTTGCACTTTATTTTCTTAAAAAAATTTTTCTATGTTTCAGAATAAAGTTTGCAGACTTCCCATAAAAAAATGCTTCCTAATTGTATATTCTATCATATACATAAAAATGTACAAAAACTCATAGAGGGAGATTTACAGAAGCAAACTTTTATCTGGTCTTTTTGGAAAGCCACAAAATGACTTTTTAATTGAGCTGATTTTGCACTGGCATGTTCCCAAGTGAAAGTAAAAGTTATAATATTCATAAAGATATGTAAATACCCTTTTGCAAACTCTTTTACAACACCAGCTACTTCTCAGATTTTTTTATATTAAATCTATCTAATCTATCTGTCTATCTACCTATCTGTAATCATTGTTATTATTATTATTATTATTAATAATATACACTAGAGCTTCCCTTTAATCCATTTTTTCTATGTCACTAAAAGCCAAGGAGTGAAGCACTGTGTTTTGTGAGTTACTGTCAGTTACTTACCTGCATTAGGGTGGCCAGCAGGTCATGTAATGACACTTAGGTGTATTGTAGTAACCAGTAGAAAATGTATGTAATAATTTATTTAATTTTTTTTTGGTAGGGAGAGAGGGGCGCAAGTAGCTGGTCTTGCCTAGGGTGCAAAACAGTCTAGCACCGGCCCTGCCGACAGCATACGCTGTCAGCATTTATCATTGCACCAGCAGTTCTTGTGAACTGCTGGTGCAATACCGCCCCCTGCAGATACACTAGCAGGGGGTATCAATCAACCCAATCGTATTTGATCGGGCTGATTGCTGTCCGCCACCTCAGAGGTGGACGAGTTAAGGAGCAGCGGACTTAAGACCGCTGCTTCTTAACTTCCACTTCAGGCGGAACTGAAGCGGAGTGGGCCAGAAGCAGCATTCGCTGCTTCGTAGATCGACCCCATTGACAGCATTTCTTGCGACTTCCTGAAGCAGTTCTAAAAGGGGGCACTTATTTTGATACATTTTTCCCAATTCACAGATTGAAATTCATCCATATATGTGCAGCAAGTGACCCAGTGTTTTCCTTGGCTTTTACCTCTATATCCTAAGCCAGGGCCAGCTGGATACAGGAATGAAACCCTCAACTCTCTGTCCTCTATAGTCTAACTCCAACCATATAGTCTAAAAGATTAAGTACAGGGTAACAAACGGACCCCTGGTCCATTTAAAGGGGGCGATTTATCAAGCAGTCAATCGGCCCCAATGTATCTGTTTCCGCGCAAACCTTCAGGCTCGCTGGAAACAAGCATTAAGAAGCAGCTGCTTCTTAACTTGTCTGCCGCTTCTGAGGCGGCGGGCAGCAATCAGCCTGATCAGATACAATGGGTTGATTGACACCCCCTGCTAGCGGCCGCGAATCTGCAGGTGGTGGCATTGCACAAGCATTTCTTGTGAAAGGCTTGTGCAATGATAAATGCAGACAGTGTATGCTGTCGGCATTTATCAATGTGTGGCGGACATGATCGCTACAGCGGATCATGTCCGTCCGCACATTAATAATTCGGCCCCATAGAGCCAACCTCTGTGCCAAACACACTCACAAAAGGATACAGGATGATCAGCCTATCATCGGCTGCTAATACTGGCTTAAAGCACTGGAATTATTTGTTAAAGTGACAGTATACTCAGGCATGCAGCTACTAAGACTTCCCTGTATTCTAATCATCTACACACGCCCTTTCAAATGAGCTGGGCTATATCTTTCTCCAAGCTCCCATGGCTTTTATAGCAAATACTCTAGTATTAACATTTTCAGTAAAGGTGCTACCTTCAACTGGCTATTTAAAGGGACAGTCTACCATATAATTGTTATTGTTTTAAAAGATAGATAATCCCTTTATTACCCATTCCCCAGTTTTGCATAACCAACACAGTTATATTAATGTACTTTTTACCTCTGTGATTACCTTGTATCTAGGAACCTTCTTCCAGCCCCTTGATCACATGACTGTGACTGTTTATTACCTATTGTCTTAAATTTAGCATTGTATTGTGCTAAATCTTAAATAACCCCCTGTGCCTGAACACAGTGTTATCTATATGGCCCACGTGTACTTTCTGTCTATTTGTGTTGAAAACAGATTTACAAAGCATGTGATAAGAGGCAGCCCTCAAAGACTTAGAAATTAGCATATGAGCCTACCTATGTTTAGTTTAAACTAAGAATACCAAGAGAAAAAAGCAAATTTGATGATAAAAGTAAATTGGAAAGTTGATTAAAATTAAGTCCTATCTGAATAATGAAAGTTTAATTTATACTAGACTGTCCCTTTAAATTGACAAATAAAGGTAAATGATCGACTTGTAAACAATGTAATTCAGTCCAGAAGGTAAAATAGCTCATTGGGAACAGAGAAGATTATTTCACAGAACAATGTCCATTTAATTATAGCAGAAAAGAATAAAGAAAACAGTAAAAACGGATGTATCTATAGCCCTTAAAAGACAGGTTTCAGTACCCTATACAGATTCTTAGGGAACATCACGCAGTCTAAAAGTATTATGCCCCCCTCCACATAAAAAGTAATAACAAAGGTAATAAGCATGTGATTGCTTGTTGAATGATATTAGGGATATATAGCTCAATTTACAACGTTTTGCAAATTAAATGCAGACCAAGGACACACAACTTGATAATCCTGGGGTAAGTCGTGTTGCTGGTCTCCTTTACTGTGGCTGTAAAAGAGCATACACTCTAATTTATAGGGACATGAAACTCAAACAATTTTCTTTCATGATAAAATAATAGAATGGAAACTTTAAAAAAAATCCTTCCATTTTACTTCTATTATCGAATTTACATTGTTCTCTTGCTATCCTTTCTTGAAATGTATACCTAAGTAGGTAGTGTGCATGTGTCTCGAGCACTATTTGTACCAGTTTTGCAAGAATTATTAAAAAAAAAAAGTATATATTATGCAGACACTGCTGCCCTCTAGTTCTCAAAAGTATAAACTGCCGCAATGTGCACACTACCTATTCTCTTCAACAAAGAATACAATGAGAATGAAGTACATTTGAAGTTAACTAGAAACATAAAAACGGTATGCTCTGTCTGAATCATGAAAGAAAGGCTGAGAGTTTTATGCCCCTAAGCATTCAGTAAATGTCACCGTACTCCCACCTCTCTGGTGGAACTGGAGCATGCACAATTTTCAGAGGTATTTTACAATGAAAATATGTAAATCCTTTTAGCCGTCCTGTGCTACGCTTTATATGTGAACCCTATGGCTGTTTGTGTTACCCGGTTTTAAGCTTTAAACCTCAATAAACTTGATTTTATTTGCAAGCTGACTTCTACCCTCGTTTCTATAATCCTTTATGCCAGACATAGTAATGTATGCAAAGCAAAGATTATAGCCTTATATAGATGCATTTTTTTAAAATTGTATTAATTGTTTAAATATTTAAAGAATAAGTGTAAAGGATTAGTTTCTATAAAGTAATGGGAGTTGCAACGTCTGAACTCGCATTTATTTCTGTTTGTGCAAACATGGCAATGTGGACATTCTTTTTTATAATCCTTTGTTTCACATACTTATTTAGACAGGGACTTATTATGTCCCTAATTGTCCTAAGCAGGAGGGATAGATAAGGAGAAACTTAAAGAGACAGTGTACTTAAAAAGTATTATTGTTTTAAAGATAGATGCACTCTTTATTACCAATTCCCCAGCTCTGCATAACCAACACTGTTATATTGATATACTGTTTACCTCTATGATTACCTGTATCTAAACCTCTGCAGACTGCCCCTTATCTCATTGCTATTTACAGACTTGCACTTTATCCAATCTGTGCTGGTTCTTGTATAACCATTATCATTCTCCACAGGAGTGAGCACAATGGTATCTATAAGATGAACTAGCACTAGCTAGCTGTTGTGCAAGATTTAAAAATATAAAAGTTGCTTGCTAGGGCTTAGAAACAGGCAAACTTAGGAGTAATAAAGTATATTAAAGGGACATTATGCACTAGATTTTTCTTTGCATAAATGTTTTGTAGATGATCCATTTATATAGCCCATACAGTTTGTTTGTTTGTTTTTTAAATGGATAGTTTTGCTTATTTTTAAATAACATTGCTCTGATTTTCAGACTCCTAACCAAGCCCCAAAGTTTTAGGAGAATACAGACGTATACCTACTCCAGCTTGCTTCTCTTTGTATAAAGGGGCTTTTCCTATGCAACGGAAGGGGGAGGGGGGAGTGTCTGTTATTTCCCACTTGCAGTGGGTGTTCCGGTAACCTTTTAAACAGAGCTAAACTGGAAGCTTCTAAGTAAGTTTTTAAAATGATTTATAATGTATTGTTAGATCAGTATTTGTGCATATTATTCTTTATAGTAGTGTCTACATGCAGTTATATGAAAATTGGTGTATACTGTCCCTTTAATGTAACAATGTTGGTTATGCAAAGCTGGAGAATAGTTGGTAAAGGCATTATCTATCTTTTGAAGAAAAAAATTAAGCAGACTGTTCCTTTTAGCTAAAACATGGTGGCGCCCAATTCTGTATAGATACTTAGTAGAATTTAGAAAACCAACATGAAAGTGATTGTAAATAATCCTATATATTCCTATTTATCTCAATTTGTAGACTTCCTGTTGTGTCTCTTCTGCTTCCTCTTGTAATGACAAATCCTCCATCTCTGCTCTCCATATAAAAGTGCCTCTGGTTGAAGTGCTTCCATCTTTCAATAAAAACTTGCTCCTCAACATTATATTATTACTTAGTTTCTAGCTTTCTGCTGGATTATGAAAACATCAGCTAGATTACGAGTTTGGCATTATGAGTGAAAAAGCATCGTTATGCTTCATAATGCTGCTTTTTCCCTAACGCTGCTATTACAAGTCTTGTAGGTATAAGTGTACCGCACACCTCTTTGGCCGTCACGCGACATCAGTACCGCACTTTAAAAAAAGTCCATTTTCAATGGGACTTCCATAGCGCCGGTATTACTGGGAGGCCAAAAAGTGAGCGGTACACCCTACCCTCTCAAGATCCGTAACACATTCTAAAGTCAGTAGTTAAGAGTTTTATGGCATAAAACTCATAACTAAAGTGCTAAAAAGTACACTAACACCCATAAACTACCTATTAACCCCTAAACCGAGGCCCGCCCGCCCTCATCGTAAACACTGTAATAAAAATTTTAACCCCTAATCTGCCGCTCCGGACACCACCGCCACCTACATTATATTTATGAACCCCTAATCGGCCGCTCCAACGTCGCTGCCACCTACCTACACTTATTAACCCCTAATCTGCCGCGCCCAACGTCGACGCCACTATAATAAACATATTAACCCCTTAACCGCCGCACTCCCGCCTCGCAAACATTAGTTAAATATTATTAACCCCTAATCTGCCGTCCCTAACATTGACGCCACCTACCTACATTTATTAACCCCTAATCTGCCGCCCCCAACGTCGCCGCCGCCACTATATTAAAGTTATTAACCCCTAAATCTAAGTCTAATCCTAACCCTAACACCCCCTAAATTAAATATAATTTAAATAAATCTAAATAAAATTACTATCATTAACTAAATTATTCTTATTTAAAACTAAATACTTACCTATAAAATAAACCCTAAGCTAGCTACAATATAACTAATAGTTACAGCTTAGGATTTATTTGTATTTTACAGGCAAGTTTGTATTTATTTTAACTAGGTAAAATAGTTATTAAATAGTTATTAGATATTTACAGTAATAACTACCTAGCTAAAATAAATGCAAACTTACCTGTAAAATAAAACCTAACCTAAGTTACACTAACACCTAACACTACACTATAATTAAATAAATTAACTAAATTAACAAAAATTAAATCAATTAAATTAAATTAGCTAAAGTACAAAAAAAACCCCACTAAATTACAGAAAATAATAAACAAATTATAAGATATTTAAACTAATTACACCTAATCTAATAGCTCTATCAACATAAAAAAGCCCCCCAAAATTAAAAAAAACCTAGCCTAATCTAAACTACCAATAGCCCTTAAAAGGGCCTTTTGCGGGGCATTGCCCCAAAGTAATCAGCTCTTTTACCTGTAAAAAAAAATACAAACAAACCCCCAACAGTAAAACCCACCACAAACACAACCAACCATCCAAAGAAAATACTATTTAAAAAAAACTAAGATCCCCATTGCCCTGAAAAGGGTATTTGGATGGGCATTGCCCTTAAAAGGGCAGTTAGCTCTTTTGCAAGCCCAAACCCTAACCTAAGAATAAAACCCACTAAATACACCCTTAAAAAAACCTAACACTAACCCCCTGAAGATCGACTTACCGGGAGAAGTCTTCATCCAAGCCGGGCCGAAGTCCTCAACGAAGCAGGGAGAAGTCTTCATCCAAGCCTGGCGAAGTGGTCCTCCAGACGGGCAGAAGTCTTCATCCAGACGGAATCGTCCATCTTCAAGACATCCGACACGGAGCATCCTCTTCATCCGACGACTAAAGACGAATGAAGGTACCTTTAAGTGATGTCATCCAAGATGGAATCCCTTAGATTCCGATTGGCTGATAGAATTCTATCAGCCAATTGGAATTAAGGTAGAAAAAATCCTATTGGCTGATGCAATCAGCCAATAAGATTGAAGTTCAATCCTATTGGCTGATCCAATCAGTCAATAGGATTGAGCTCCCATTCTATTGGCTGATAGGAATAATGTAGTTAATGATAGTAATTTTCTTTAGATTTATTTAAATTATATTTAAGTTAGGGGGTGTTAGGGTTAGACTTAGGTTTAGGGGTTAATACATTTAGTATAGTGGCGGCGACGTTGGGGGTGGCAGATTAGGGGTTAATAAATGTAGGTAGGTGGCGGCGACATTGGGGGCGGCAGATTAGGGGTTAATAAATATAATGTAGGTGGCGGCAATGTTGGGGGCAGCAGATTAGGGGTTCATAAGTATAATGTAGGTGGCAGCGCTGTCCGGAGCGGCAGATTAGGGGTTAATAAGAATAATGTAGGTGTCGGCGATGTCAGGGCAGCAGATTAGGGGTTAATAAGTGTAAGATTAGGGGTGTTTAGACTCTGGGTTCATGTTAGGGTGTTAGGTGTAAACATAACTTTTATTTCCCCATAGGAATCAATGGGGCTGCGTTAAGGAGGTGCTGCTTTTTTGCAGGTGTTAGACATTTTCTCAGCCGGCACTCCCCGTTGGTTCCTATGGGGAAATCGTGCACAAGCACGTACGACCAGCTCACTGCTGACTTAAGCAGCGCTAGTATTGGAGTGCGGTAATTAGCAAAATTTTGCTCAACGCTAACTTCTTGTCTTTTAACAACGGGTTTGTAAAAACTTGTAATACCAGCGCTGTAGGTAAGTGAGTGGTGAGAGAAAACTGCTTGTTAGCACCGCATAGCCTCTAACGCAAAACTCGTAATCTAGCCGTAAGCGAGCTACAATATAACTAATAGTTATATTGTAGTTATCTTAGGTTTTATTTTTATTTCACAGGTAAGTTTGTATTTATTTTAACTAGGTAGACTAGTTAGTAAATAGTTATTAACTATTTACTAACTACCTAGTTCAAATAAATACAAATGTGCCCGTAAAATAAAACCTAACCTGCCTTACAATAAAACCTAACATTACAATCAAATCAAATAAATTAAATTAATCAAATACAATTATCTAAATTACATAAAAAAACAAATTACTCCTAATCTAATAGCCCTATCAAAATAACCCCCCCCAAAAAAAAAATAATAAAACCCCTAGCCTACACTAAACTGCCAATAGCCCTTAAAAGGGCCTTTTGCGGGGCATTGCCCCAAAGATAACAGCTTTTTTACCTGGCAATAAAAATTACAAACAATCCCCCCAACAGTAAAACCCACCAACCAAACCCCCCAAATAACACTCTATCTAAATAAACCTAAGCTAACCATTGCCCTGGAAAGGGCATTTGGATGGGCATTTAAAAGGGCATTTAGCTCTTTTACGGTGCCCAAACCCTAAGCTAAAAATAAAACCCACCCTATAAACCCTTAAAAACCTAACACTAACCCCCGACGAGCCACTTACAGTTTTCAAAGACATCCATCCTCATCCAGCCGGCGAAGTCCTCATCCAAGCGGGCAGAAGTCCTCATCAAAGCGGGCAGAAGTCCTCATCAAAGCCGGCAGAATTCTTCATCCAGACGGCATCTTCTATCTTTATCCATCTGGCGCAGAGCAGGTCCATCTTCAAGACATCCGGCGCGGAGCATCCTCTTCTTCTGATTGTCGCTGGAAAATGAAGTTCACTTTAAGTGACGTCATCTAAGATGGCGTCCCTTACATTCTTTTTTTTTATAAATCTTTATTTGAATCCAGTACACAAAAAAAAGCAAAGCAAAACAGGAAAAAACATCATAAATCCATTGTAGACAAGCTACCTGACAGTGTAGCAATGTACAAATTATTATATCAATATAAAACGCCTCGCAGGGCTGTCTCCAAAAAACCATTATTACATTCCATAAGATTTCAGCTTTAATTTATTATTTCGTTTTCACTTAAATTCTTCTGAAACGAATATATATATACTCTTGGTTTACATTACCTTATAGACTCACTTATATTCTACAATTGTATTGGCTTCCCCATTTAGACCCCTAACCTAGAAAGAAAAAGGAAAAAAAACAAAAACTATTCCTCCTCGCCATCTGTAACTGTGATTCTAAAGGGGTGCAAAAACTGTTCCTGGAGGGTATTTGTGAGTGAATGTATAAGCTTTCCCCATTTATTCAAATACTCTGTAGTTGCATGCTCATTAGCTTGTATATTAAATTGTTAAATAATCGCCTGTTTTATAAAAAGTTTTTCCATTCTCCAAAGATGTTTTTTACTATTCTTCCAGTTTTTGAAAATTATACTCCTGGCAGCTAATACTGATATGTTAGTTAATTTCCAGTCTCTCCCCGTGTCTTTAATCCTAGATAGAAAAAGCACTTGTTCTGACTCAATATTACCGGGTCTCGTTAAAATTTATGTAACCAGTATTCTATTATTAACCAAAATTGTCTGATTATGGGTCATTCCCAGATCATATGTATCAAATCAGCTGCATATTTACTACATTTTGGGCATTTACTAAACTGTCTATTGCCCCATTCCGCCCCTTTCTTGGGGGTGTAATAAACTTTATATCAAAATTTCAAATGTGCCTTTCTCCACGTTTCAGATACTGTTGTTTTAGCTACTTGTAGAATTGAGTCCCTTATCCTTTCCACAGGCTTCTCCAATCCTGTGTAGAGTGATCTCCACTTAATAGTTAGACTTTCCAGATTATTTTGACCTTCATGAGCTAGCGTTAATTTATATAATGGTGAGATTGGATAAATTCCCTGTGTAACCATTTTTAGCCATGGTTCAATCTTTTCCCAGTCCCAACCATTTTCCCTAATATGTTTGTTTGCATAGTGCCTTACATGGAGAAAGGCATAAAAATCTTTCATGTTTCAAATAGGGCATGTAATTTTAAACAACTTTCCAAATTACTTTTATCACCAATTTTGCTTTGTTCTTTTGGTATTCTTAGTTGAAAGCTAAACCTAGGAGGATCATATGCTAATTTCTTAGACCTTGAAGGCCGCCTCTAATCTAAATGCAATTTGATAGTTTTTCACCACTAGAGGGCATTAGTTAAAATGTTTCATATAGATAACATTGAGCTCATGCATGTGAATTTACCATGGAGACAGCTCTGATTGACTAAACTGCAAGTCTGTGAAAATAACTGAAATAAGAGGGCAGTCTGCTGAGGCTTAGATACAAGGTAATTACAGAGGTAAAACATGTATAATTATAACTATGCAAAACTGGGGAATTGATAATTAAGGGATCTTTTAAAACAAGAAAAATTAATTTGTTGTTGACTGTCCCTTTAATGGTTTTCCTTTCAGTGTCCAATATTTGATATATAGACCTCAACCCCTTTCTATCCCAATTTTGAAAGAGAGAGGAATTGAAACCCTCTGGAAATGCTAAGTTATTCAGTATTGTCAAGTTTTTAGACATGCCAATTTCTACCCCTAAGTTTTTACAAAATGTATGCTATGCTGCTATAGGGTTAGCCATGGCTTTTATAATTGTAATGTTTGCCGGGAACTTCTGCCATGGTATATGTAGAATATTCAATATATCATGAGGTAGAAAGAAGTTTGTTTCTATTTCTGGTATCGTATAATATGTAGCACCTGTTATCCACTCCACCACTATTCTACTTAAGATTACCCAATTATAAAGTTCCAGATTTAGAAGAGCTAATCCCCCCATTTCTCTTTGTAAATATAATTTGTTAAGGGATATTCTGGGTTTCTTATTATTCCATATACATTGCCTAATGACTGATGACAGAACTCTTATATCTTTCTTCAGTAACGGAATAGGAATATTTTGCATAAGATATAGTAATTGTGGAAAAATTATCATTTTAAAGAGGTTGACTCTACCAGTAATTGATATGGGTATCTTAGTCCAAGATTACCCAATTATAATGTTCCAGATTTGGAAGAGCTAATCCCCCCATTTCTCTTTGTAAATATAATTTATTAAGGGATATTCTGGGTTTCTTATTATTCCATATAAATTGCCTAATGACTGATGACAGAACTCTTATATCTTTCTTCAGTAACGGAATAGAAATATTTTGCATAAGATGTAGTAATTGTGGAAAAAATTTCATTTTAAAGAGGTTGACTCTACCAGTAATTGATATGGGTAACTTAGTCCAAGCTTTTAAATCTTCTTTTATTTTCTTAAATAATGGTGTATAATTTAAGCTATACCATGTGTCCTCTTGAGTGGTAATCAGAATTCCTAAGTATCTTATACCCTATCTTAAAGTAATTTCCTATCCTTAAATCTTCATAATCCCCGATTATCATCATTTCCGATTTGGCTACGTTAATCTTATAGCCTGAAAAAGAGCTAAAATCTGATATTATATTAAGTATTGACGGAATATTTTCCTCGAGATTGCGAACAAATAATAACAAGTCATCTGCATAAAGAGAAATTTTACATTCATAGTTACCCAGCATAATTCCCTGAATATTTTCCTTAAGCGAAATAGCTAAAGATTCTATCACAATGTTAAACAATAGGGGTGAGAGAGGACAACCCTGTCGAGTGCCTCTACCTAAAATAAAGCTTTCTGATATTTGGCCATTTATTAATATTGCAGTGCTAGGGCTTTTATATATATTCTTATCTAAATTAATTATTATTCCAGGAAAACCAAATTGGAATAATGAGGTAAATAGATGGTCCCACTCCACTGAGTCAAACACTTTCTGTGCGTCTAAGGAAATTATGGCTGAACTAAGTCCTTCTCTAACCGTATCTGATTTTTTTTTTTTTTTCAAGTAATCTAAGACTAGAAACACCTTTGGAATATTAGAGGCGGAATTCCTTCCCACCATAAAGCCCGTCTGATCCTTATGGATTATTGATTTTAAGGCTTCCTGAAATCTGTTTGCAATGATACCTGTCAATATTTTGTAGTCTGGGTTTAACAGGGAAATAGGCCTATATGACTCCGTTATAGTCAGATTTTTATTTGGTTTTAATATCAGCGTAGTCCAGGATGCGGTAAAGTGAGATAACATTTTCCCAACCCCTATAAAATATGAATTAAACAGAGAGGTTATACTAGGGACTATGTTTTCTGCTAGTAATTTGTAATATTCATTTGGTAATAGGTCTGGCCCAGGCGATTTATTATTTTTTAAATTCTTAATTGCTTTACAGATCTCCTCTTCAGAAATCGGTCCGATAATTTTATTCCTCTCTTCTTCCTCAAGCCTAGGATTTTTAAGCTTGGATCAGAAATCATTCTTTTTTTCCAAATTTAATCCTCCTGCCTCATATACCTTCTGATAATATTCTGTAAACAACTTTAAGATATCTTCCGTCTTATTTAATACCTTCCCATTTGTGCTTATTGAACCAATAGACTTATGTCCTTTTACTCTATTTACTAAGTTTGCTAGTAGTTTCCCTGATTTATTTCCGAACCTATAAATTTTGCACTCGTTCTAAGTTCTTGCTGCGTGGTAGTATTAAGTAACCAAATATTCCTAGCTTCCTTAGCTTCTTCATACTGTTGCCAATTCTTCCTATTTGGCTCATTTAAATATTTATTATATGCAGAGGATAGTCTCTTCACCATTTCTTTCTCTCTATTCCTTT
Organism: Bombina bombina; assembly: GCF_027579735.1. Lineage (NCBI taxonomy): Eukaryota > Metazoa > Chordata > Amphibia > Anura > Bombinatoridae > Bombina > Bombina bombina. The sequence goes on from NC_069500.1 coordinate 1,326,552,828, forward strand.
GTTTTTTCTTTTTTCTGCTCATAAAAGCAATTACTTCCCCCCGGAAAACAGCTTTCGACGCTTCCCAAAAAATCTCTGGTTTATCTATATATTCTAAGTTATTAGTAACAAATTCCTGCCATTTTGTTATTAGCATATTTTTAAGTTCTATATCATTAATCAAGTGACTCAGAAACCGGAATCTTCTCATGGGGGAGTTACTGTTATTCATTTGCATTTTTAGAGTTATTGGGGCATGGTCTGATATTATTATCTCTTTTAACTCTGCTTCCACGTCTATTCCTGTTAATTTCTCTGAGACTATAAACATATCTATCCTTGAAAAAGCTTTGTGCACCCCGTATCCTTTAAATTAAGATTTGCTGACAATTAGCTGCTAGTTTTCTTCCCTGCTACACCTTCTCTAACTCTATCTAATGGAATTTGAAAAACCATGTTAAAGTCCCCCACTATTATGAGAGTCCCTTCTGTTTTTTCCAACAAGTGGGATTGAAGATCTAACCAACATTTTGGAGTGTGTTCATTGGGGCCGTATACATTACATATGGTTAATCTTTTTCTCTCAACCTCAATTTTTAAAATCATGAGCCTTTCTTCTGGATCTAGGTCACAAGATAATAATGTATATTGAAATTTTTTATTAAATTAAATTGCCACACCCTTCTTTCTCTTTCTACATGGAGTTCCAACTACTTGACCCACCCACCCAGTTTTCATTTTAACCAGTTCCTCTTCCCTTAAGTGTGTCTCCTGAATGAGGGCGACATTAGTCCTCAAACTCTTAAGTTGTCTCATAATAGCTTTCCTCTTTATCGGGGTAGTGATGCCGCCCACATTCCAAGAGGTACATCTAATCTGATTAATCATCCAAATTCATATTTAACAATCTGGCAGAGGAGAAAAAAACAAAAAAAAAACAAACCCATGAAAAACTCCCCCCTTCCCTAAGAACTCTTCATTCTCTGTACATCATATTTTTCAAATTCAAATACTCAGATTCTTTATATGTGCATCCGTTATTATATCACCTCCTCCTTACATTCTGATTGGCTGATAGAATTATATCAGCCAATAGGAATTAAAGGGGGAAAAATCCTATTGGCTGATTGGAATAGTGGATCGTCGGGGTTAGTGTTAGGTTTTTTAAGGGTTTATTAGGTGGGTTTTATTTTAATCTTAGAGTTTGGGCACCGTAAAAGAGCTAAATGCCCTTTTAAGGGCAATGCCCATCCAAATGCCCTTTTCAGGGAAATGGTTAGCTTAGGTTTATTTAGATAGAGTTTAATTTCGGGGGTTTGTAGTTTTTATTGCCAAGTAAAAAAGCTGTTATCTTTGGGGCAATGCCCCGCAAAAGACCCTTTTAAGGGCTTTTGGCAGTTTAGTGTAGGCTAGGGGTTTTATTATTTTGGGGGGGGGGGCTTTTTTATTTTGATAGGACTATTAGATTAGCAGTAATTCATTTTTTTATTTGATAATTTAGTTTTTTATTTTGTGTAATTTAGTGGGGTTTTTTTTTGTAATTTAGATAATTGTATTTGATTAATTTAATTTATTTGATTTCATTGTAATGTTATGTTTTATTGTAGGACAGGTTAGGTTTTATTTTACAGGTAACTATATTTATTTTAACTAGGTAGTTAATAAATAGTTAATAACTATTTACTAACTAGTCTACCTAGTTAAAATAAATACAAACTTACCTGTGAAATAAAAATAAAACCTAACGGCTAGATTTAGAGTGTTGTCAGTAACGACCCGCGTAGCTAACGCTGGCTTTTTTCTGGCCGCACCTTTAAAATAACTCTGGTATTGAGAGTCCACAGAATGGCTGCGTTAGGCTCCAAAAAAGGAGCGTAGAGCATACGCAACTTCAACTCTCGATACCAGAGTTGCTTACGGACGCGGCCAGCCTCAAAAACGTGCTTGTGCACGATTCCCCCATAGAAAACAATGGGGCTGTTTGAGCTGAAAAAAAACCTAACACCTGCAAAAAAGCTGTGTTCAGCTCCTAACGCAGCCCCATTGTTGTCTATGGGGAAACACTTCCTACGTCTGTACCTAACACCCTAACATGTACCCCGAGTCTAAGCACCCCTAACCTTACACTTATTAACCCCTATTCTGCCGCCCCCGCTATCGCTGACCCCTGCATATTATTTTTAACCCCTAATCTGCCGCTCTATAAACCGCCGCTACTTACATTATCCCTATGTACCCCTAATCTGCTGCCCCTAACACAGCCGACTCCTATATTATATTTATTAACCCCTAATCTGCCCCCCACAATGTCGCCTCCACCTGCCTACACTTATTAACCCCTAATCTGCCGACCGGACCGCACCGCTATTATAATAAAGTTATTAACCCCTAATCCGCCTCACTAACCCTATAATAAATAGTATTAACCCCTAATCTGCCCTCCCTAACATCGCCGACACCTAACTTCAAACATTAACCCCTAATCTGCCGACTGGAGCTCACCGCTATTCTAATAAATGTATTAACCCCTAAAGCTAAGTCTAACCCTAACACTAACACTCCCCTAATTTAAATATAATTTTAATCTAACGAAATTAATTAACTCTTATTAAATAAATTATTCCTATTTAAAGCTAAATACTTACCTGTAAAATAAATCCTAATATAGCTACAATATAAATTAAATAATAAATAATTATATTATAGCTATTTTAGGATTAATATTTATTTTACAGGTAACTTTGTAGTTATTTTAACCAGGTACAATAGCTATTAAATAGTTAAGAACTATTTAATAGCTAAAATAGTTAAAATAATTACAAAATTACCTGTAAAATAAATCCTAACCTAAGTTACAATTAAACCTAACACTACACTATCAATAAATAAATTAAATAAAATACCTACAATTATCTACAATTAAACCTAACACTACACTATCAATAAATTAATTAAATACAATACCTACAAATAACTACAATGAAATAAACTAACTAAAGTACAAAAAATAAAAAAGAACTAAGTTACAAAAAATAAAAAAATATTTACAAACATAAGAAAAATATTACAACAATTTTAAACTAATTACACCTACTCTAAGCTCCCTAATAAAATAACAAAGCCCCCCAAAATAAAAAATGCCCTACCCTATTCTAAATTACTAAAGTTCAAAGCTCTTTTACCTTACCAGCCCTGAACAGGGCCCTTTGCGGGGCATGCCCCAAGAAATTCAGCTCTTTTTCCTGTAAAAAAAAACATACAATACCCCCCCCCCCAACATTACAACCCACCACCCACATACCCCTAATCTAACCGAAACCCACCTTAAATAAACCTAACACTAAGCCCCTGAAGATCTTCCTACCTTATCTTCACCATACCAGGTATCACCGATCCGTCCTGGCTCCGATATCTTCATCTAAGCCCAAGCGGGGGCTAGACATCCATCATCCGACGGCTGAAGAAGTCGAGAAGAGGCTCCAAAGTCTTCATCCTATCCGTGAAGAAGAGTAGATCCGGACCAGCAACCATCTTCTTCCAAGCGGCATCTTCTATCTTCATCCGATGAGGACCGGCTCCATCTTGAAGACCTCCACCGCGGACCCATCTTCTTCCGATGACGACTTCCCGACGAATGACGGTTCCTTTAAGGGACGTCATCCAAGATGGCGTCCCTCGAATTCCGATTGGCTGATAGGATTCTATCAGCCAATCAGAATTAAGGTAGGAAAATTCTGAATGGCTGATGGAATCAGCCAATCAGAATCAAGTTCAATCCGATTGGCTGATCCGATCAGCCAATCAGATTGAGCTCGCATTCTATTGGCTGATCGGAACAGCCAATAGAATGCAAGCTCAATCTGATTGGCTGATTGAATCAGCCAATCGGATTGAACTTGATTCTGATTGGCTGATTCCATCAGCCAATCAGAATTTACCTACCTTAATTCCGATTGGCTGATAGAATCCTATCAGCCAATCGGAATTCGAGGGACGCCATCTAGGATGACGTCCCTTAAAGGAACCGTCATTCGTCGGGAAGTCGTCTTCGGAAGAAGATGGGTCCGCGGTGGAGGTCTTCAAGATGGAGCCAGTCCTCATCGGATGAAGATAGAAGATGTCGCTTGGAAGAAGATGGTTGCTGGTCCGGATCTACTCTTCTTCCCGGATAGGATGAAGACTTTGGAGCCTCTTCTGGACTTCTTCAGCCGTCGGATGATGGATGTCTAGCCCCCGCTTGGGCTTAGATGAAGATATCGGAGCCAGGACGGATCGGTGATACCTGGTATGGTGAAGATAAGGTAGGAAGATCTTCAGGGGCTTAGTGTTAGGTTTATTTAAGGGGGGTTTGGGTTAGATTAGGGGTATGTGGGTGGTGGGTTGTAATGTTGGGGGGGGTATTGTATATGTTTTTTTATAGGAAAAAGAGCTGAATTTCTTGGGGCATGCCCCGCAAAGGGCCCTGTTCAGGGCTGGTAGGGTAAAAGAGCTTTGAACTTTAGTAATTTAGAATAGGGTAGGGCATTTTTTTATTTTGGGGGGCTTTGTTATTTTATTAGGGGGCTTAGAGTAGGTGTAATTAGTTTAAAATTGTTGTAATATTTTTCTTATGTTTGTAAATATATTTTTATTTTTTGTAACTTAGTTCTTTTTTATTTTTTGTACTTTAGTTAGTTTATTTCATTGTAGTTATTTGTAGGTATTGTATTTAATTAATTTATTGATAGTGTAGTGTTAGGTTTAATTGTAGGTAATTGTAGGTATTTTATTTAATTTATTTATTGATAGTGTAGTGTTAGGTTTAATTGTAACTTAGGTTAGGATTTATTTTACAGGTAATTTTGTAATTATTTTAACTATTTTAGCTATTAAATAGTTCTTAACTATTTAATAGCTATTGTACCTGGTTAAAATAAATACAAAGTTACCTGTAAAATAAATATTAATCCTAAAATAGCTATAATATAATTATAATTTATATTGTAGCTATATTAGGATTTATTTTACAGGTAAGTATTTAGCTTTAAATAGGAATAATTTATTTAATAAGAGTTAATTAATTTTGTTAGATTAAAATTATATTTAAGTTAGGGGGGTGTTAGTGTTAGGGTTAGACTCAGCTTTAGGGGTTAATACATTTATTAGAATAGCGGCGAGATTCGGTCGGCAGATTAGGGGTTAATGTTTGAAGTTAGGTGTCGGCGATGTTAGGGAGGGCAGATTAGGGGTTAATAAATATAATATAGGGGTCGGCGGTGTTAGGGGCAGCAGATTAGGGGTACATAGCTATAATGTAGGTGGCGGCTCTTTGCGGTCGGCAGATTAGGGGTTAATTATTGTAGGTAGCTGGCGGCGACGTTGTGGGGGGCAGGTTAGGGGTTAATAAATATAATATAGGGGTCGGCGGTGTTAGGGGCAGCAGATTAGGGGTACATAGCTATAATGTAGCTGGCGGCGGCGTGCGGACGGCAGATTAGGGGTTAATAAGTGTAGGTAGCTGGCTGCGACGTTGTGGGAGGCAGGTTAGGGGTTAATAAATATAATATAGGGGTCGGCGGTGTTAGGGGCAGCAGATTAGGGGTACATAAGTATAACGTAGGTGGCGGTCGGCAGATTAGGGGTTAAAAAAAATGAATCGAGTGTCGGCGATGTGGGGGGGCCTCGGTTTAGGGGTACATAGGTAGTTTATGGGTGTTAGTGTACTTTAGAGCACAGTAGTTAAGAGCTTTATAAACCGGCGTTAGCCCAGAAAGTTCTTAACTACTGACTTTTTTCTGCGGCTGGAGTTTTGTCGTTAGAATTCTAACGCTCACTTCAGACACGACTCTAAATACCGGAGTTAGAAAGATCCCATTGAAAAGATAGGATACGCAATTTACGTAAGGGGATCTGCGGTATGGAAAAGTCGCGGCTGAAAAGTGAGCGTTAGACCCTTTTTTGACTGACTCCAAATACCGGCGGCATCCTAAAACCAGCGTTAGGAGCCTCTAACGCTGGTTTTCACGGCTACCGCCAAACTCTAAATCTAGGCCTAAGATAACTACAATATAACTATTAGTTATTTTGTAGCTATCTTAGGTTTTTTATTACAGGTAAGTATGTATTTAGTTTTAAATAGGAATTATTTAGGTAATAATTGTAAGGTTTATTTAGATTTATTTTAATTATATTTAAGTTAGGGGGTGTTAGGGTTAGACTTATGCTTAGGGTTACATTAGGGTTATGGTTAGGTTTAGGGGTTAATATATGTATGTAGTGTTAGTGATGTGGAAGCGACATTGGGGAAAGCAGATTAGGGGTTAATAAGTGTAGGTAGGTGGCGGCGATGTTAAGGGCGGCAGATTAGGGGTTAATAACTGTAATGTAGTTGGTGGCGATGTTAGGGGCAGCAGATTAGGGGTTAATAACTGTAATGTAGGTGGCAGCAATGTTAGGGGCGGCAGATTAGGGTTTAATATCTGTAATGTAGGTGGCGGCTCATGTTAGGGGTGGCAGATTAGGGGTTAATAACTGTAATGTAGGTGGCAGCGATGTTAGGGGCGGCAGATTAGGGGATAATAACTGTAATGTAGGTGGTGGCGATGTTAGGGGCGGCAGATTAGGGGTTAATATCTGTAATGTAGGTGGCGGCGATGTTAGGGGCGGCAGATTAGGGGTGTTTAGATGTGGTTTTTATGTTAGGGTGTTATTTAGGCTTCTTTTTTGACGGCTCTCCCCATTAATGTCTATGGAGAAATAGTTCACGAGCACGTCAAAGCAGGTGCGGTATGGAGCTCAACGCCACCATATTGCCAGCACAAGCCTGTTTTTTCCAAACTTGTAATAGCAGCGCTATAGGGAGGTGAATTAATGCCGCTTTGTGGCGGTCGTTAATTTCCCTATAGCTCTGAAAACTCGTAATCTAGCTGTTTGTTAATGCCATCAAATAAAGAAGGAGGCTTAGGCTTCCTTAAGGAGATTTCTGTCTTTTGGAAACAGAGCAGAAAACCACCAACCTATTTTTTTATAGCTTTACATAAGAACTTGCATGTGATTTTCAGTAAACATATCCTTTCTAAAGATTTATGGATAGCATGGAAGAGGCATATGCAAAATATATTCATATGCAAGGCAATTTAGACTGTGCTCCAGGTGTGAGTCCTAGAATTTATAATGATTGCATAAAAAGGAATACGTAGAATAGTAGATTTCTTGGGTACAAAATCTAATTCTTTAAAGTGTTTTGCCAAACTTGATAATCAGTTCTCTTTGACTAAATATTATTTTTGCATACACCCAAATTAATCATTATGTTTATTCTCTCATTATCCAGATTTTTTGACTCAACCATATTTATTTAAATCTGTAAACATAAGCTTACAGTCCTGCTTTTTCAAATAAAGATACCAAGAGAACGAAAAAAATTGATAATAGGAGTAAATGAGAATGTTGCGTAAAATTGCATGCACTCTCTGAATCATGAAAGACAACAATTTGGATTCAGTATCCCTTTAACTATGCATTGTGCAGGGCAAATTCAGCCCTTACCATGGGTTTTGCCCTTGATAATGATGATAAGATTTCAAATCACCTGCAATTCATCTCTTTGTGAGAGTATTGAACTAAATCTCACATTTCAGAGCAGCAATTTTTTTTGGTATATAATTCTCTCAGACAGGCAGATATAGCAGGTTTTGAACTATTCTTGCTTTGTTTCCTGCACTCTCTCTGCTTTGATCACATTATAGTAAAGAAGTGCTACAGAACACATAAACACAAGGCAAATGATTTAGTCTACAAAATAATTTAATTTTATCACCAGATCAGTGAAATTAACATGGAAGTTGCATGGTTACCTCAAATCTAGATTAAGCAAAACTATTGTTTTTATTGAAATGTGTGACATTAAAAAATAAAAAATATCTCCAATCAGAGGATGTAAAAGTGCATTACATTTACTCAACAACTCTTAAAATGTACATTTCATGATAAATATGTAAATCCAACACAATTCTTCATCAACAAATGTGCTGTGAAAGTGCCACATTATACAAAAAAAAGTTTTCTATGAGTTATCATTTAATACATGTTTTTTACTGCAAATAAATGTATTGAAAGCTTCAATAAATTCCACACATGAGCATAAATGCTTTGGTCCTTACCCACAAGGCACCAGTGTTGGGTATTACATGCTTATCAGAGTAATAATGTAGTGGTAATACTGTAAAATCAAAGTCCTTATGTCCTAAATAAAATAAAATAAAAATCATATTTATTAAAAGGTATGTTGGCAAAAAAAATGCCATGTACTAATATTCTTTCTTGCATGAATAATACATATAATATTTTGTAGTCAAGTCAAAATCACCTAAGATCCCGGAAATGTGCAAAATTAGAGTTTTTATGCTGGTTGTTTCATGGATTGCCCAACAAACATCACTGGTAAGTATATAAGCCATATGGATTTGGTAAGATGTCCTACACAAACGTGGCTTTGTACGCCACGTCCGAGTCTTTACTTCTTTCATTCTTTGCAGTTACCATTGAAGGAAGGTCAGAGGTCTTATATACACCTGTCCTCATCCGGCCTTTACAAGTCTTTAGCTCGGAAACATAACCCTCAAAACTACAGTCCATATCCTCTCTTGGACATTGTTTTCTGCTTTCCTGTTGAACTCCATCAACATCAATAATACTACTGGCTGGAATGGGATTAGCTGAACGATTATGTCTGTCAGCAGATTTGAGTTCTCTGTTATCCTTGGAATAGACAGGAGAATTCTCCCAGAAACTCTCGGTGCTCCGTGACAATATTTTGTTCTTTCCACAGCTACCTGAAAGGGAGAGAAAAATACTATAAATCTTCTAAGTTTTGGAATAAACAATTTACAACAGTATTTCCTCTACTAAAACACAGATCAGGAAATTGATATAAACTGGACTCACTTGCTACATATTCCTAGATATATCAAATAATGTATTATTATTCCAAATGAACAAACAGCACTGAAAATGATTATTTTATAGGAAATTGAAATATCAGATGTATTTTATTCATGGTTTCTCCGTACAGATGTTTATTCAGTTCAGTCATCTCCTAATCAGTGTTTCCATGGGATGGAAAGATTTCACAAAAGTCATTAAAACAAATCACTCACTTTTTAAGGAAATTTGTATTGTGTTTTAACAAACCTGGGGGGGGATTTATTTAAAGGTTAATTATGACAATGCATAAAAGCAGACAGATTGCTGAAGTCATTGTCATATGGAATAGTACTGGACAGCTTTGCAGGGGTTAAAAACACAATTTATATTGTCACTGGTTTGTTCCTTTAATGATGACATTTTATATAATGCAACATTCATATAATCATTCATACACCCTTTGTGGTGTTAATATTTGAACTATCTATATTAATTATTTAATTCTGACTGGGTGAATTATATTGTTTACAAATAGCTCCATTAACTTTTTTCCTTTGGTATCCCTACCTATACTGAAAGCTTATATAGGCTATTAACAAGCTATGTAAACAGCAGAAGAAATTACACTCCTAGTGGGGTGTAGGAGAGATAAGTAATAAAATGTTAATCTTCCATTGTTCTCCCTAAGCATTGGGCTTTGCTATACAGATATAAGAATAAGAAGCATGTGTGTGTACAGAAAGTGATAAAATAATGAGATCTGATTTTAGCTGCAAGTTCAACCCATTTTTATGGATTGCGGTTTCAAATAACAAAACCAGCTATTTCATATGCAAAAATAAATTTAAAGTAGCAATTTATCATACATTTTATACTCTGCAGCTGGTATAACAAGTCATTAGAAATACATTAAGGGAAAAAAACAATTTTATAGTACACTGTCCCTTTAAATTGATCTTAATCCATTTCAATTCCCAGTAGGTTCTTGGTTTCCTTGAAGGGACAAGAAACCAAAAACATTTTAGACAGAGCATACAATTTTACACAAAAGAAAAAGCACTCCCGGGTTTCACAGCTATGCAGGCTTAATCAGGATATCCGTACCTCCAAACAGCAGCCTTTCACAAATCAACAAATACTCACAGAGTCAACATCCACATAGCAGTGATCAAGCGTGGAGCACCACGTGAAACATGTCTGCAGTCCATTTGCTGTGACCCATTCTGAGCATATATGGGGCTGAGGCTCCTTTTTGTTTTTAACATATCCCAATAAAGAGCGCAGTTTTTACTTTTCAAGTGGATGTTGCCTCTGTTAGTAACATAGTAGATAAGGTTGAAAAAAGACTGAAGTCCATCGAGTTCAACCTATACAAATCTAAAATACTTACAAAAAGCTCCAGTTAAGCTTAAATAACCCCATTAAAATGTGACCCATTTAATACCAGCAATCATATCCATGAATTTTGTTTATATACAGAAATGTATCCAGACTATTTTTAAATGTATCAATGGTATTGGCATTCACTACCTCCTTTGATAATGAGTTCTACAATTTTATTGCTCTTACAGTGAAAAAACGTTTCCATTGCAGGAGATTAAATATCCTTTCCTCCAACCTTAAATTATGACCTCTTGTCAGAAACAATTTTCTTGGAATAAACAGAGCTTCTGCCATCTCTGTATATGGGCCTTGAATATATTTATATAAAATAATCATGTCACCTCTCAAGCGCCTTTTTTTCTAAAGAGAACAGACCCAGTTTGGCTAGCCCCTCCTCATAGGTTAATTTCTCCAATCCCCTTATTAGCTTTGTGGCCCTTCTCTGAACTTTTTCTAGTTCTGCAATATCTTTTTTAGCAATCGGTCCCCAGAACTGCACTCCAAACTCAAGTATTCGTTGATTTGTGAAAGGCTGCTGTTTGGATGTGCGGATATCCTGATTAATACAGGAGAAAAAATGACAGGCACTGCAGTCCAGGTTAATATGCATATAAAAAGTCCCGTTTATTCAAAGATAAAGAAGGTAAATACCAATCCAAGAAGTAGGAGACCAAAGTAAAGGTAACTCACAACAGGTAAGGGTGACACACAGGTGGCTGACTGACGCGTTTCGCGCCCCCTACAGGCGCTTACTCATAGACACAATACAGGTAATACAGAGATGCTATAAATACACATTTAAACAATCAATTAAGAATGGGAGTTAACCCAATAAAGCCTGAACTAAAAAGCATAGCTAGGATCAGTGTATGTTAATACTATAGCAAGCAAGAAAATATTTGTATGAATAAGAAGCTAAAAAAGGGAAAATATACAAACTGGATGTATGTATCTAAGTGCTCTGATCCATAAATCTTATTATTAAATTATCCAAATTTGTTCCGCAAATGTATATATATATATGATCTTAGGGGCATAGACAAAATCTAACTTATATATTAATAAGAAACCAGGGGACAACAAACATAACCACATATTGTGGTTAATACCTTAGACATTAAAACAAAAAATGGAAAATAATAACAATGAAATGAAGAATACATTTACATAATGGGTAATTGAATATCAGTTATATTATGTGTCATTGATAAAATAGTCAATGTCACATTCTCTGTTAATGCCCATTGGGATCTAGTTTGAAGCTGCAGGATCCAATAGATCTCTTTCCTTTGTAAAATTGTATACCTGTTACCACCTCTAGGCGGCACAAGAGCTATGTCAATAATACTGATAGATAAATTAGCTATATTTTTAAAATGTTCTCCATTGAAATGATTTGCAACGGCAGATTCCTTGACATAGTTCCTGGTGTCCCTGAGGTGTTCACCAAACCTTCGTCTGACCTCTCTAGAGGTCTGACCAACGTATTGGCATTGGCAAAGATTACATGTTAAAAGGTACACAACAAAGGTTGTACCACAGTTTGCATAAAAGTTAGTAGTATACCTTATGTGTGTATTGCTGCTTTCAAATTGGTTGCCCACTGTAACTGAGGAACACATACCACAATTTCTACTAAGGCACTTGAAACTTCCATGTCTATTCAACCATTGTGTACCTCTCAAGTTTTTTCTAACTACCTGACTAGGAGAGAGGCTACGGGCTAAAGTTTTCGGCTTTTTTGCCACAAATTGACGATTCTGAGTTAAAGGAGATAAGATGGTATCCCCTTGAAGAACATGTAGGTGTTTTTTAAGAATTTTTGCTATCTTGTCATATTGGCTACTAAATTCAGTAGTGAAAACTACAGCTTCACCAAAGGAATTATTACACGGTTGCCGTATGCTAGTATCATAGGTTTTAATCTCGACTCTGCATTTTTCAAGAGCTACTGCACTATAGCCTCTAGCAATTAGTCTATTTTTAAGTTCTAGAGACTGTGTTTCATACGTCTCTAAAGACTGTGTATTCCTTTTTAATCTTATAAACTGTCCTCTAGGGACAGCTTTAATAAAATGGCTAGGGTGTTGAGAGGTAGCATGCAGAATTGTGTTACCTGCACTAGGTTTACGGTATGTTTTGGTGTATGCTCTGTTGCCCTCACTGAACAAAGTGAAGTCCAAATAGTTGACCTCTATTTGACTAAAATTGCCTGTGAACTTAAGGTTCATGAAATTATTATCCAAGAAACTCAAAAAAGTCTTGAACAAAGCTTCATCCACAGGCCTCTTAAAGATGATCAAAAGGTCATCTATGAACCTCACAAATAGTAATATGTCCTCTAACCAAGGGTTGAGGACACTATAAACATAGGTAAGTTCCCACCAAGAAACATAGAGATTTGCGAATGCGGGGGCAAATTTTGCCCCCATGGCCGTCCCGCAAATCTGCCTGTAGAACACATTTTCAAACATGAAATAATTGTGGGATAATCCAAATCGTAGAATGTCCCCTATATACTTTTTTATTTCATGTTCAAGGGTTAGCTCTCGATCTAAGAAAAATTCTACAGCCTCTATACCTAGATGCTGTGGTATAGAGGTGTAGAGAGAGCTGATATCCACAACCAGTCAAGTATACTGGGGTTCCCAAACAATAGATTGTATAGTGTGTATTAGGTGGGAGCTATCTCTCAGATAAGATAGTTGTTTAATAGCCAAAGGCTGGAGGATACCATCTAGCCATGACCCCAAAGATTCAAGAAGTGACCCCACCCCAGAGACAATAGGCCTCCCTGGGGGATTGGTGGGGTCCTTATGAACCTTGGGGACATGGTAGAAAATAGGAATGAGAGGGTTACTGGGAACTAGATTTTCAATGTCTGATTCTTTAAAGACACCTAATTGAACACCTTCCTTTAACAGTCTGACCAACTCATTTTTATAGTGAACAGTTGGATTCCCAAGGAGTTTCTGATATACTTTAGTGTCAGAAAATTGTGAAACAGCCTCATTAAAATAGGCCTCCCTATCCAGGACTACAATGCTGCCCCCTTTGTCCGAGTTGCGAATGATAATCTGTTCATTATTCTTGAGTGACTTTAAAGCTAGTCTCTCTTTACGACTCAGATTTTGGGGGGCAGCTTGTACATCCTGCATGCTGTTAAGTCGCAAGATGTCCTCCTGGACTAGCCTCTGATATGCATTGAGGTGTGGGCCCCTGTATTGCACTGGATAAAAATCAGATCTCAGCTTTTCAGGTTTCAAGAGGTCAGAAGGTAGTGTAACACTTCTTTCTCCACTATAGAGATCTGCAAGTTGTACTACTGAGCAGGCCTCACTGAACAATAAATGTGTACTCTCTGAGTGTGGTTGTATAGGAGAATTCACAGTTCCCTGAGGGGCCTCCCCTGTAGGATCTCTAGTAAGGGAGAAATAGCGTTTAAGAGCCAGTTTCCTAATAAATTTATTAAGATCAAGTAAGGTGTTAAAATAAGAAAAATTTGACGTGGGAGCAAAACCTAATCCCTTGCTTAAAACTTTCTTTTCATCAACATTAAGATTATGCTGAGACAGGTTAATTATGCTCAAACCAGTGCTATCTTTATTATTTATTGAACTGTCCCCTTGTGGATTCGGCAAACAGTCATTTAATGTCCCTTCTTCTTTTTTTTTCATCTTTCCTGCTCCTTTGTTTCCTCCATCTCTTTCTTCTTCCAATTCTACGTGGGACATCTGTCTCGTCTTGGGTCTCACCCCTGATAACGTGGTCTGCGATTTGTCCCTCGACGCTTACTGTAAAAAAATAGTAGAAGAAGATGGAGGGGAGAGAGAAGAAGTGACAGAAGATGGAGAGGAAGAGGGTGTTGAACCATAGGAGGTTCCTGCAAAGGACGAATCTGTCTCAGAATTTTCTCCTTCTGAACCACTGAAAACCACCTTCTTATGACCATTCCTTTTCTTTAGTATGGATTTGGGAGTATGAGCAGTAGAGACTGTGGAGTCGTCATGTGTTGTATTCTCATTCCTTAGTAATTTCTGTTGTTTTTTGTATTTATTCCTGTTGTTCCTCTGTAGTTTTCTCAATGCTGCCCAGTTATAGACTTTGTCTAACTCATAGTCCTCTTTGTCCCTCAGGAATTTTTCCCCTTTTCTTTTGGCTTGCTCTTTATCTTGTTTAGCAATGTTATCACTGAGTTGTTTCTGTAATGTTTCATATTTTGTGGAGGCTGAGTACTGCTTTAAATCTTCCTTCAATTCTCCAATAGTGTTACTTAGTGTCGTACGTTTCCTATTCTTAACACGTATGAGAATATTAATTAATTTGAAGGAGCACTCTGTGAGTGCTGTGTTCCACTCCTCCATATCCTCAGTATTGTCAAATGAAAAAGAGGGATATTTTTTAATACAGAGTCCTCTAGGGATCCTTTGTGAGTCTATGTATTTGTTAAATGCTACAATGTCCCACATTAATCTCAAATCATTGGACATTGCATTTTCTAATTACTTAAATTGTCGTTTCATATCTGGGTTATCAAGTGGTTTATCTTGCATTGAAAAAATCTGATCAAAATAATTTTGTCTATGGCTCATTTGGAAAAACATTTCTGGATTAATAAATTCTTGTGCTGAACCAGAGTCCATTAAAGCAGTGCTATCCCCAATAGCTTCTGCTGCACCTGTGTTTACCCCTGCCATGTTGTATGAGTATACAGACCATTGAAACTTAAAATTCCTTCAATCGATCTTAGCAAAAACCTGAAATACTAGGGCTGTGACCATCAAAGTGAATAATGAAGCGTAATATATTAATTAAACTTACAGCAAGTTTTGTAAACAAACAGTTCCATGTATGCAATATAATGTTCAGTGGTATTCAAAGTAAAGGTTGGGCATCAGATTAGGCAAACTTTTCCACGGCTTGTAAATAATTAGTATGCCGCTGATATACTCACATCTGCCCGATTTCCGACCACCTAATGTGTAGCTGTAAGTTACTTCTGTGCGAGTTCAGATTCTTAGGATCCGTGTAGTGTGAAGCAAAAGCGTGTTGAATCTTACTGCTCGAACACAGACGCTTCCTCAATCCGTCCAACCGGAAGTATGCTTGGGGGCCGCAAGGCCGCTTAGGGCTGCCCTAGGAGTGCCGTAATCGGTGTATGCCGAAACCAGCATCAAAGTAATACAGGAGAAAAAATGACAGGCACTGCAGTCCAGTTAATATGCATATAAAAAAAGTCCCGTTTATTCAAAGATAAAGAAGGTAAATACCAATCCAAGAAGTAGGAGACCAAAGTAAAGGTAACTCACAACAGGTAAGGGTGACAACAGGTAAAGATATCCTGATTAAGCCTGCATATCTGTGAAGCCTAGGAGTGCTTTTTCTTTTGTTTGGATCGATTGCACGCCCTTAACGGAGGCTTGTCTACCAGAGCTCCAGACGCTGCAGGCTGAATTTCACAGACCGGTGCCGTTGCTTAAGTGAACGCTGCTCCCATACACGGACCCCCAGAATTGGTAAGCGCCACTGTTTACTTCCTTTGTCCATACAATTTTACAATTTACTTATTTTATCAAATTTAATTTTATTCTTTGCTGAAGAGCATACTTAGGTAGGGAGCGTGCATGTGTCTGGAGCACTACAAGACAACAAACTGTGCTGCCATCTAGTACTCATGCAAATGTATAACATTGTTAAAAGTATTTTTGCAAAACTGCAGCCATATGGTGCTCCAAGCAGGCTCCTTAGCATACCTACCTGCTTTTCAAAAACGGATATCAAGAGAATTAAATATAGCTACAGTCAGCAGAATTTTGAGTGCCTAGGGCTGCACAAAGCCTAAATATGCCACTGAACTAAACATTTTATATAACATGTTAAGGTGTTTACTTTCCCTTTTACACGGCAGTAACCACATTGCAAACCGCTTGCATGATAGCCACACATAACTACAATTGCAGGACCAGGAAGGATTGTCACAGAATGCCCCAGTAAGGACCAAAAATACTCCAGCAATCAGATCACTAACACCTGTTTAAAAGGACCTCAGTCCTAAGTAAGCTCAGCTAGATGAGTGAAGGTTGCAGCAGGGCACCCCAGCCTATGCCTAAGGAACGCTCCCATAAACAAACCAGGGAGATAGAGAGGGTGTCTAAAGTATAGACAGGACTGGGAGTAGGTGGTGCAGTGGGTTCTTACTGGTTACCAGGAAGTGCCAAGATAATAAGATAAACTGTAAACCAGGGAGAGATTTGTAGCAAGGTTGGCTTGTGAAGCCTCTGGTGCGCTGTTTCAGTTTTGAGAACTAGAATATCCACAATTGTTAGAATTAAATGACAAGCAAATGTTGCAAAATAAATAATGAAAGTATATTGTAAAGGTGTTTTACTATGCATAATTATATTACAATCTCAGAGTGTTTCCTGATCCTTTAACTACAGTATGTGATTATTCTCTTTGCCAGCAATAGATCATTAGAAGATTATATTATTGCCCTTTTATGTTTCTTTAAATGGAGGTTCAGTTAGACCTAGAATATGTGTTGCTAATAAAGCAAATACATCATCATATAAACCAGAAGTGATGTAAGGATGAGGTGTCAAGTTCCCAACTTCTCTGGTACTTTCCAATCTTCTTGGCTAAATATAAGTGGAAACGTTGTTTTCACTTCTCTGTTATGTCAGACAGAAACTCGGTTTCCATTTGTTTTTGTTTCATTTTCACTTCAATTCTTCCTTTTTTTTTATTTATGTATTTGTGACATTTTGTGCTATAGCTCTGACTCTCCATGATCATTTTTTCTGATCAAGTACTAAATGCACCAATGATAGAAAGGCCTCTCCAATGAGCATAATCTGCTTCCTAAGTTGTTCCGTACAACCTAAAGACATTCTCCAGGGGTTTGTAAGCGGCTCGCATTTCCTCATGTTTTCAAAAAGATGTCAACTACAGACTTTCATTCTCCATAAAGGGCTAGATTACAAGTGGCGTGCTGTTATTTGCGAAAGTCGCGATAACCAATATTAGAAGTTCACTCAAGCACAAATTTCAGGTTAGCTCAACTGAAGAACTTACGTAAAGGCTAAGTGATAAAAAAAAAAAAAGTTTACCAAACACAACATGAATACATTATAATTAACTGTTACACTCATATATACACTATCTGATAAATATTATTAATATAAATATTAATAACATTTTATAAGGGCAAAAGGGTATATGGTATATGACAAGGGATTTGACTGGAAAAGCTAAATTGTGTGTGTGTGTATATATATATATATATATATATATATATATATATATATATATATATATATATATATATATATATATAGAATACTAGTAGAGAAGGAGGGCACTCACAGGACTTCATACATAAGATAATCTTTTATTGAAGTTGTAACATAAGTATAGTGTCGACGTTTCGGCCTTTTCTTAGGCCTTCTTCAAGACAAATTTCACAATCTCCAGTCCACACAGCCTCTGCGGTTCTCCCTTCTCAGTGACAGAGTCCTGCGGCGGTTCTCCCTTCTCAGTGACAGAGTCCTGCAGGACTCTGTCACTGAGAAGGGAGAACCGCAGAGGCTGTGTGGACTGGAGATTGTGAAATTTGTCTTGAAGAAGGCCTAAGAAAAGGCCGAAACGTCGACACTATACTTATGTTACAACTACAATAAAAGATTATCTTATGTATGAAGTCCTGTGAGTGCCCTCCTTCTCTACTAGTATTCTATACATATTACTTGAGGATTGCACCCAGGCACTGGAAACATTGATGTGGAAGGAGTGCTGGGCCACCGGCTACCATATATATATACATATATATATATATATATATATATATATATATATATATATATATATATATATATATATATATATATATATATATATATATATACATATACATACATACAGTGGGTCAAAAAGTATTTAGTCAACCACCAATTGTGAAAGTTCTCCCACTTAAAATAAACTTTCATGATTCAGATAGAGCATGTAATTTTAAACAATTTTCCAATTTACTTTTATCAACAATTTTGCTTTGTTCTCTTGGTATTCTTAGTTGAAAGCTAAACCTAGGAGGTTCATATGCTAATTTCTTAGACCTTGAAGCCCACCTCTTTCAGATTGCATTTTAACAGTTTTTCACCACTAGAGGGTGTTAGTTAACATATTTCATATAGATAACACTGTGCTCGTGCACGTGAAGTAATCTGGGAGCTGGCACTGATTGGCTAGACTGCAAGTCTGTCAAAAGAACTGAAAAAAGGGGCAATTTGCAGAGGCTTAGATGCAAGATAATCACAGAGGTTAAAAGTATATTATTATAACTGTGTTGGTTGTGCAAAACTGGGAAATGGGTAATAAAGGGATTATCTATCTTTTAAAACAATAAAAATTCTGGTGTAGATTGTCCCTTTAAGAAGATGAGAGAGGCCTGTAATTTTTATCATAGGTATACCTCAACTATGAGAGACAAAATGGGGAAACAAATCCAGACAATCACATTGTCTGATTTGGAAAGAATTTATTTGCAAATTATGGTGGAAAATAAGTATTTTTAGTGTAAGAGTGTGTGTGTGTGTGTGTGTGTGTGTATATATATATATATATATATATATATATATATATATATATATGTGTGTGTGTGTGTGTATGAATATATATATATATATATATATATATATATATATATATATGTATATGTATCTAGCTATGTGTAAGGGTGTGTATATATATATATATATATATATATATATATACACAATATGTGTGTGTGTATTTATATATTTATATATGTATATATGCATAAATATATACACATGTATATACATATTTACACATATAAACACACAAAGGAGCCCTTTCCACTCAAAACAAGAAAATATTTTTTTTTCTATTTTAATATTTTAAAATGTATTTTACTGTGTACTTAATGTAAATATTTTACATTCCAATATTCTTCACATAGGTATTTAGGTATTGATATAAACAGATGATACTAAGAAAAAGAGTGAATTTATTTTTAGTTTGTACAGTGTACCGAATCAGGAAAGTTTAATTTTGACACCCATGTCCATTTAAAGGGTTAAATTACTGCCTTAGACTCAAGGGGATAGAAAAGTAAAATTGAAATGTGCATTCCAGTTTTAAATAGAAGAATTTTTGCAAAATCAGCAAAAATGCTTCTAGTAAAAGTGATTACTGTTTTTCCAGTGGCATATATACATATGCTGTGAGGCCCAGTTCCCCAGTATTCAAACACTACACCTTCTCAGAGAATCAGCAGTGGCTTATATGACACAAATGAAGTGTTCACAGGTACAATACACACCAGCATATGTGTGTATGCCGCTGAAAAACAGTGATCACTTTTATTTAAACTCATATCCAATTAAAGCTCATGCCATTTTATTACACACAAGGTTTAGTCATTTTCTTTTAGACCCGCTAAGCAGTGCTTCCTTATGGGAGTGACACGTGTTGCTTTTGCAAACATTCTAAGTAGTTAAAGGGACAATCCAGCCAAAATTGGAATCCACATGGATGCATTTCAGTTTTGAATAGAAGCATTTGTGTAATATAAATGTATTAGCAAAAATGCTTCTAATGAAAGCTTTAGCTATTTTAAAAGTGTATTTATGTATGCACTGTGCACTAGCATTTTAAACACAGCGCTTGCTTAGAGAGCCTAAGGTGCTTGTACCATCTGGTAATGACTCAATTTGTTTAATTGCTGACATGACACAAGCCCCACTGGCACTCTGAGCAGGTGCAGTGTTTAAAATGCTGGTGCACTTAGCATATCTAGCTATAGATAGGCACGTGCAGAGAAAAATGTTAACACTAAAACAGTGATAACTTTTACTAGTATTTTTGCCAATACATGTACAGGGAGTGCAGAATTATTAGGCAAATGAATATTTTGACCACATCATCCTCTTTATGCATGTTGTCTTACTCCAAGCTGTATAGGCTCGAAAGCCTACTACCAATTAAGCATATTAGGTGATGTGCATCTCTGTAATGAGAAGGGGTGTGGTCTAATGACATCAACACCCTATATCAGGTGTGCATAATTATTAGGCAACTTCCTTTCCTTTGGCAAAATGGGTCAAAAGAAGGACTTGAGAGGCTCAGAAAAGTAAAAAATAGTGAGATATCTTGCAGAGGGATGCAGCACTCTTAAAATTGCAAAGCTTCTGAAGCGTGATCATCAAGCAATCAAGCGTTTCATTCAAAATAGTCAACAGGGTCGCAAGAAGCGTGTGGAAAAACCAAGGCGCAAAATAACTGCCCATGAACTGAGAAAAGTCAAGCGTGCAGCTGCCAAGATGCCAATTGCCACCAGTTTGGCCATATTTCAGAGCTGCAACATCACTGGAGTGCCCAAAAGCACAAGGTGTGCAATACTAAGAGACATGGCCAAGGTAAGAAAGGCTGAAAGACGACCACCACTGAACAAGACACACAAGCTAAAACGTCAAGACTGGGCCAAGAAATATCTCAAGACTGATTTTTCTAAGGTTTTATGGACTGATGAAATGAGAGTGAGTTTTGATGGGCCAGATGGATGGGCCCGTGGCTGGATTGGTAAAGGGCAGAGAGCTCCAGTCCGACTCAGACGCCAGCAAGGTGGAGGTGGAGTACTGGTTTGGGCTGGTATCATCAAAGATGAGCTTGTGGGGCCTTTTCGGGTTGAGGATGGAGTCAAGCTCAACTTCCAGTCCTACTGCCAGTTTCTGGAAGACACCTTCTTCAAGCAGTGGTACAGGAAGAAGTCTGCATCCTTCAAGAAAAACATGATTTTCGTGCAGGACAATGCTCCATCACACGCGTCCAAGTACTCCACAGCGTGGCTGGCAAGAAAGGGTATAAAAGAAGAAAATCTAATGACATGGCCTCCTTGTTCACCTGATCTGAACCCCATTGAGAACCTGTGGTCCATCATCAAATGTGAGATTTACAAGGAGGGAAAACAGTACACCTCTCTGAACAGTGTCTGGGAGGCTGTGGTTGCTGCTGCACGCAATGTTGATGGTGAACAGATCAAAACACTGACAGAATCCATGGATGGCAGGCTTTTGAGTGTCCTTGCAAAGAAAGGTGGCTATATTGGTCACTGATTTGTTTTTGTTTTGTTTTTGAATGTCAGAAATGTATATTTGTGAATGTTGAGATGTTATATTGGTTTCACTGGTAAAAATAAATAATTGAAATGGGTATATATTTGTTTTTTGTTAAGTTGCCTAATAATTATGCACAGTAATAGTCACCTGCACACACAGATATCCCCCTAAAATAGCTATAACTAAAAACAAACTAAAAACTACTTCCAAAACTATTCAGCTTTGATATTAATGAGTTTTTTTGGGTTCATTGAGAACATGGTTGTTGTTCAATAATAAAATTAATCCTCAAAAATACAACTTGCCTAATAATTCTGCACTCCCTGTATAATGCAAATATGTTTCTATTTAAAGATGTAATTCATCTATATGCATTTAAATTTTGACCGGACTGTCCCTTTAATAGAGACTTCAATACTGAGCACTAACCCACAGAGCTTTTCTCCCCACCCACCATTTGCCTTATTTGAAGGAGCCAATCAGGGCTTTAGTCTGCAGACAACAAGGCTAGTCACTGTTGAAAAGTTAGTAAAAGTCTATCTGAATCATGCAAGTTTAATTTTGACTTTTATATACCTTTAAGTGGGTATGCTAGTCCTTTAAATCCACTATAATTGCAGTGCTTGCTTTGTATATTTCACACTTCCAATGCTGTTTTGAAGGCTAAGAGTGAAATATTCCCTTTAAAATGTTCACTATGAAGATTACACTTTCCACCTTACACAAAAACTAATGCTCAGCTAACCAGAAGCAAAATGCTTCAATATCCACTTTAGAAGGGACAACTCCAGTCAAGCATAACATTTTAGAATCATTCCCAGCCTGCCAAAATATTAAGGGCAAAATTATAAGTGGAGCACTAAATATCGCTTTCATAAAAGCGATGTTATCGCTCCACTGAGTAATACCAGCACACGCCAATGTGCGCTGGCATTACAAAGCTCGTGTTCGCATTGCTAGGAAGCAATGCACTCAAGAGCGCGCGCTTTTATAGACTCCAATGGGAGCCTCATTCTCATAACTAGCGCAGCGAAGGGGGTAAGTCGCACAGCGATGGGCAGAAAATGTCAATATATATGTATATGCTTATAAATATGTATGTGTTAATACAGGGAGTGCAGAATTATTAGGTAAGTTTTATTTTTGAGGATTAATTTTATTATTGAACAACAACCATGTTCTCAATGAACCCAAAAAACTCATTAATATCAAAGCTGAATAGTTTTGGAAGTAGTTTTTAGTTTGTTTTTAGTTATAGCTATTTTAGGGGGATATCTGTGTGTGCAGGTGAATATTACTGTGCATATTTATTAGGCAACTTAACAAAAAACAAATATATACCCATTTCTATTATTTATTTTTACCAGTGAAACCGATATAACATCTCAACATTCACAAATATACATTTCTGACATTCAAAAACAAAACAAAAACAAATCAGTGAGCAATATAGCCACCTTTCTTTGCAAGGACACTCAAAAGCCTGCCATCCATGGATTCTGTCAGTGTTTTGATCTGTTCACCATCAACATTGCGTGCAGCAGCAACCACAGCCTCCCAGACACTGTTCAGAGAGGTGTACTGTTTTCCCTCCTTGTAAGTCTCACATTTGATGATGGACCACAGGTTCTCAATGGGGTTCAGATCAGGTGAACAAGGAGGCCATGTCATTAGATTTTCTTCTTTTATACCCTTTCTTGCCAGCCACGCTGTGGAGAACTTGGACGCGTGTGATGGAGCATTGTCCTGCATGAAAATCATGTTTTTCTTGAAGGATGCAGACTTCTTCCAGTAGGACTGAGAGTTGAGCTTGACTCCATCCTCAACCCGAAAAGGCCCCACAAGCTCATCTTTGATGATACCAGCCCAAACCAGTACTCCACCTCCACCTTGCTGGCATCTGAGTCGGACTGGAGCTCTCTGCCCTTTACCAATCCAGCAATCTGGCCCATCAAGACTCACTCTCATTTCATCAGTCCATAAAACCTTAGAAAAATCAGTCTTGAGATATTTCTTGGCCCAGTCTTGACGTTTTAGCTTGTGTGTCTTGTTCAGTGGTGGTCGTCTTTCAGCCTTTCTTACCTTGGCCATGTCTCTGAGTATTGCACACCTTGTGCTTTTGGGCACTCCAGTGATGTTGCAGCTCTGAAATATGGCCAAACTGGTGGCAAGTGGCATCTTGGCAGCTGCACGCTTGACTTTTCTCAGTTCATGGGCAGTTATTTTGCGCCTTGGTTTTTCCACACGCTTCTTGCGACCCTGTTGACTATTTTGAATGAAACGCTTGATTGTTCGATGATCACGCTTCAGAAGCTTTGCAATTTTAAGAGTGCTGCATCCCTCTGCAAGATATCTCACTATTTTTGACTTTTCTGAGCCTGTCAAGTCCTTCTTTTGACCCATTTTTCCAAAGGAAAGGAAGTTGCCTAATAATTATGCACACCTGATATAGGGTGTTGATGTCATTAGACCACACCCCTTCTCATTACAGAGATGCACATCACCTAATATGCTTAATTGGTAGTAGGCTTTCGAGCCTATACAGCTTGGAGTAAGACAACATGCATAAAGAGGATGATGTGGTCAAAATACTAATTTGCCTAATAATTCTGCACTCCCTCTGTGTATATACACATATTAGCACAAATATATATGTACTAGTCCTAAAACCCATTCACACGGGCCATATTTTGCAGTACAGCGGTCCCATCCCTTGCTCTCTCTCTCTCTCTCTCTGTCTGTCCCCATCTCTTTTGTGTTCTCTCCCCCTCTCTTTTGTGCTCTCTCCCCCTCTCTTTTGCGCTCTTTCGCTCCACCTCTCTTTTGCTCTCTCTCCCCCCTCTCTTTTGCTCTCTCTCTCCCCCCTCTCTTTTGCTCTCTCTCCCCCTCTCTTTTGTACTGTCTCCCCCTCTCTTTTGCGCTCTCTCTCGCTCCACCTCTCTTTTGCTCTTTCTCTCCCCCCTCTCTTTTGCTCCCTCTCTCCCCCTCATTTGCTCTCTCTTGCCCTCTCTTATGCTCTCTTTCCCCCTCTCTTTTGCGCTCTCTTTCTCCCCTCTCTTTTATGCTCTTTCTCTCCCCTCTCTTTTGCGCTCTCTCTCCCCCCTCTTTTGCGCGCTCTCTCTCCCCCTCTCTTTTGCGATCTCTCTCGCCCTTTCTTTTGCGCTCTCTCTCCCCCCTCTCTTTTGCGCTCTCTCCCCCCTCTCTTTTGCGCTCTCTCTCTCACCCCCTCTCTTTTGCGCTCTCTCTCCCCCCTCTCTTTTGCTCCCTATCTCCCTCTCTCTTTTGCTCCCTCTCTCCCTCCCTTTCTTTTATGCTCTTTCTCTCCCCCCTCTCTTTTGCGTTCTCTATTTTGTGCTCTCTCTCTCCTCCCCTCTTTTGCGCAATCTCTCTCCCTCTCTTTTGCGCTCTCCCTCTCTTTTGTGCTCTCTCTCTCCCCCCCTTTCTTTTGTTCTCTCCCCCCTCTCTTTTGCGCTCTCTCCCCCCTCTCTTTTGCTCCCTCTCTCCCCCTCTCTTTTGCGCTCTCTCCCCCTCTCTTTTGCGCTCTCGCTCCCCCCCTCTCTTTTACGCTCTCTCCCCCCTCTCTTTTGCATTCTCTCTCTCTTTTGCCCGCTCTCTCTCCCCCTCTCTTTTGCGCTCTCTCTCCCCTCTCTTTTGCGCTCTCTCTCTCCCCCTCTCTTTTGCGCTCTCTCTCTCCCCCTCTCTTTTGCTCTGTCTCTCTCTCCATCCCTCATTTTTGCTCTGTATCTCCCGCCTTTTTTTTTTGCTCTCTCTCTCCCCCTCTCTTTTGCTCTGTCTCTCTCCCCTCTCTTTTGCTCTCTCTCTCCATTCCTCTCTTTTGCTCTCTCTCTCCCCCCTCTCTTTTTCTCTCTCTCCCCCTCTCTATGCTCTCTCTCCCCCTCTCTTTTTCTCTCTCTTCCCTCTATTTTGCTCTCTCTCCCCCCTCTCTTCTGCTCTTCCCCCTATCTTTAGCTCTTTCCTATCTCTTTTTGTCTCTCCCCTCTCTCTTACGCCGCCCACGTTCCAGTCGGCCACACCCATGTCCCCGCCGGCCACACACCCACCCAACCGGCCACGCCCACTTTCGCCACAACAGCATGTCAGGTAAGTCCAGGTGTGTTTGTCCTGTGCTGTCTCTACTGCGCGTGAAAGCTTCGGACAAACACACTTGGCCTTTTATATAATACATGATAATTAACCAGAGCTTACAGGAGAAGTGGAAATAGATATAACTTTGGAATTTGTCAGAAAAACAAAATGTATGCTTACCTGATAAATTTCTTTCTTTTAGGGCATGGAGAATCCACAACGTCATTCCAATTACTAGTGGGATATTCAACTCCTGGCCAGCAGGAGGAGGCAACAAGCACCCCTGCAAAGTGTTAAGTGTAACTTCCCTTACCCATAACCCCCAGTCATTCAGCCAAAGGAAAATAGAAAAAGAAGAAACACAAGGGAATAGAGGTGCCTGAGATTTACTCAAAAAAACTGCCGAATTTTAATTTAAAAAGAGGGCGGGGTCATGGACTCTCCATGCCCGGAAAGAAAGAAATTTATCAGGTAAGCATAAATTTTGTTTTCTTTCCTATGGCATGGAGAGTCCACGACAACATTCCAATTACTAGTGGGAACCAATACCCAAGCTAGAGGACGCAAAATGAACAGGGAGGGGGAACATGGCAGGAGGACCTAAACAGAAGGCACCACCGCTTGAAGAACCTTTCTCCTAAAAGAGACCTCAGCCGAGGCAAAAGTATCAAATTTGTAGAATTTGGAAAAAATAAGCAAAGAGGACCATGTTGCCGCCTTGCAAATCTGTTCCACAGAAGCTTAATTTTTTAAAGCAAAAGATGAGGAGACAGCCCTAGTGGAATGAGCCGTAATTCTCTCAGGAGGCTGCTGTCCAGCAGTCTCATAAGCAAAACGAATAATACTTCTTAACCAGAGGGAAAGAGAAGTAGAAGAGGCCTTCTGACCCTTACCCTTTCCAGAGAAAACAACAAACAGGGCAGAAGATTGCTGAAAATCTTTAGTAGCTTGTAGGAAAATTTTAGAGCATGCACAACATCCAAGTTATGCAAAAGACGTTCCTCATGAGAAGGAGGATTAGGACAAAAAGAAGGAACAATAATTTCCTAATTAATGGTTCGATCCGACACCACCTTAGGCAGAAACCCCAATTTAGTACGAAGAACCGCCTTATCTGCATGAAAAATAAGGTATGGGGTATCACACTGCAGAACTGAAAGCTCAGAAACTCTATGGGCAGAAGAAATAGCAAGGAGAAACAGAACAATCCAAGATAACAATTTTATATCAACAACATGCATCGGCTCAAACAGAGCCTGCTGCAAAACTTTAAGAACTAGGTTAAGACTCAAAGGAGGAGCAACAGGTTTAAACACAGGCCTGATACTGACCAGGGCCTGAACAAAAGCTTGAACTTCTGGAAAATCTGCCAGACTGTCTATTCTTTTATGCAAAAGAATAGACAGTGCAGAAATCTGACCCTTCAGAGTACTGACTGACAAACCTTTCTCCAGGCTATCCTGAAGAAAAGATAAAATGCGGGGAATCCTCACCCGGCTCTAGGAGAAATCCTGTGAGTAACAGGTTTACAAGCCTGAAGCATAGTATCAATGACCGCTTCAGAAAAACCATGTCTAGACAGAACTAAGCCTTCAATCTCCAAGCAGTCAGCTTCAGAGAATCCAGGAATGGATGGAGGAATGGACCCTGAAGTAGGAGGTACTTCCTCAGAGGTAACCTCCAAGGTGGAAAGGAAGACATCTTCACCAGATCCACGAACTAGATCCTGTGAGGCCATGCAGGAGCTATTGGAATAACAAATGCCCTCTCCTGCTTGATACGAGCAATAACTCGAGGATGGAGAGCAAACAAGGGGAACAGGTATGCCAGACTGAAGTTCCAATGCATCGCTAGAGCGTCAATCAGGTCTCTGTGGTTCTCTTGATCTTGACCCGTACTTTGGAAGCTTGGCATTTAGATGTGACACCATCAGATCCAACTCTGGAACCTCCCACCAGAGAGTTATCATTTGAAAACCTCTGGGTGGAAAGCCCACTCCCCGGAATGAAAAGTCTGCCTGCTCAGAAAAACCACCTCCCAGTTGTCCACCCCTGGGATGCGGAAGACAGAGAGGAGACATGACAATCGTGAAACTCCACCAACTGGAGAATGTGATTCACCTCCTTCATTGCTAAGGAACTCCGATTTCCTCTCTGGTGATTTATGTAAGCCACCAAGGAGATATTGTCCGATTGAAATCTTATAAACTGGACTAAAGCTAGTTGAGGCCAGGCTGATAAGGCATTGTAAATTGCTCTCTACTTCAAGATGTTTATTGGAATAAAAGATTCCTCGAGTCCAAAGATCATGAGCCTTTAAAGAACCCCAAACTGCCCCCCAGCCTGAAAGGCTGGCGTTCGTGTTTACAATCACCCAGGATGGTCTTAGCAAGCATGTACCCTGAGACAGATGGTCCGGTGAAATCCACCAAGATGGAGAAACTTTTGTTAGGGGAGCCAGAGCTATCCTCCGAGTGGTCTCCGTTCCATTGTCTGAGCATAGATAACTGTAGAGGTCTCAGATGGAACCGAGCAAACGGAATAATGCCCATTGAAGCAACCATCAGACCAATTACTTCCATACACTGAGCCACAGATGGAAAGGTGGAGGACTGAAGTGACAAGCAGGATGTCAGAAGTTTGGATTTTCTGACTTTCATCTGCAAAATCTTCATAGGCAGAGAATCTACAATCGTTCCTATGAAACACACCCTAGTGTCTGGCACCAGGCAACTCTTCTCCAGATTCACTTTCCACATGTGGGTACGTAGAATAGACGAGAAACATCTTACAAAATGAAAAGAAGGCACCTGAACCAAGATATAGTCCAGGACAGATGCCACAGAAATTCCTTAACATCTGGCTAGTGCCAGAAGAGCCCTATCGAACACCAGAAAGATTTGAGGAGTAGAAACTAAGGTAAAAAAATAGGACTACAAATCGGAAGTGTTTGTCCAAAAGACAAAATAGAGAATGGCATGATTAAAACGAGCACAGAAGAATATATAAAATAATCCGGGTAAGGCTTATAACATAACCTCTAAACTGAATCATCTATGGTAGGAAAGGGACAAAAAAAGGTTAAAGGGACATTAAACCCCAAAAAATTCTTTCATGATTCAGATAGAGAATACAATTTTTAAAAAGTTTCCAATTTACTTCTATTATCAAATGTATTTCATTCTCATGTTATTCTTTGTTGAAGAGATACCTAGGTAGGTAGCATGCACATGCCTGAAGCCCTACATGAAGGGAAATAGTGCTGCCATCTAGTGCTCCTGCTAATGTATAACAATGTTGCAAAACTTCTGCTATATAGATTGAAGACTTACCCACTGAATCACAAGTGTTCAGATTAATAACAATCTCCTGAATATATTTTTCTACCACAGGAAAAACAAAAACTACAAAGATGGATAATCCCTAAGACATATATATAATATGTTCAACAGGAAAGATAAGCTGACAAAAGACTTTTAACAATATCCAGAAGATATTTCTATGTGCACAGCAGACACAAGATAAGATAAGCAGATCTAGTGCTTATAACATAGTAATCATATATTCTACTGTAGAAAAACAAAATGTATGCTTACCTGACAGATTTCTTTCTTTCCACATATGGAGAGTCCACGACGTCATTCAATTTCTAGTGGGAATATCACTCCTTGCCAGCAGGAGGAGACAAAGAGCACCACAGCAAAGCTGTTAAGTGTCACTCCCCTACCCATAATCCCCAGTCATTCGACCTAAGGGAAATGGAAAAAGAATAACACAAAGGTGAAGAGGTGCCTGAGGTTTAGTCAAATATAACTGTCTTAAGAGTGGGGTCATGGACTCTCCATATCCAGAAATAAATACATTTATCAGGTAAGCATAAATATTGTTTTCTTTCCTAAGATATGGAGCGTCCACTACGTCATTTAATTACTAGTGGGAACCAATACCCAAGCTAGAGGACACAGAATGAACAGGGAGGGAGAACAAGACAGGCAGACCTGAACAGAAGGATCCACCCCCTGAAGAACTTTTCTCCCAAAAGAGGCCTTAGCCGAGGCAAAAGTATCAAATTTGAAAAATTTGGAAAAAGTATGCAGAGAGGACCAAGTTGCAGCCTTGCAAAGCTGTTCCACAGAAGCTTCATCTTTAAAAGCCCAAGAAGAGGAGATAGCCCTAGTGGAATGAGCTGTAATTCTCTCAGGAGGCTGCTGTCCAGCAGTCTCATAAGCAAAATGAATCATACTTATCAACCAGAGGAAAAGAGAAGTAGAAGTAGCCTTCTGACACTTACGCTTTCCTGAGAAACAAACAAACAGGGCAGAAGACTGGAGAAAATCCTTAGTCGCCTGTAGGTAGAATTTTAGAGCACGCACAACATCCAAGTTGTGCAACAGACATTCTTTATGAGAAGGATTAAGACAGAGAGAAGGAACAACAATTTCCTGATTAATATGTCTATCCGAAAACACTTTAGGAAAAAAAAAACTATTTAGTACAAAGAACCACCTTATCCGCATGAAAGATAAGGTAAGGCGAATCACACTGCAAAGCTGAGAGTTCCGAAATAATATCTATGGAATGCATTGGCTCAAACAGAGCCTGCTGCAAAACTTTAAGAACAAGATTAAGGCTCCTAAGAGGAGCAACAGGTTTAAACACAAGCCTGATTCTGACCAGGACCTGACAAAAAGATTGAACATCTGGCACATCTGCCAGATGCTTGTGTAACAAAATAGATAATGCAGAAATCTGACCTTTCAGAAAAACTGACTGATAACCCTTTCTCCAGACCTACCTAGAGAAAAGACAAAATTCTAGGAATCCGGACCCTATTCCAAGAGTAGCCCTTAGATTCACAACAATAAAGGTATTTACGCCATACCTTATGGTAAATTTTTTGAGTAACAGGCATGCGAGCCTGGATCATGGTCTCAATGACTGTCTCAGAAACTCCACGCTTAGACAGAACTAAACTTTCAATCTCCAAGCAGTCAGCTTCTGAGAAACGAGATTTGGATGGAGGAATGGACCCTGAGTTAGAAGAAGGTCCATCCTCAGAGGCAACCTCCAAGGTGGCCTATAAGACATCTTCACTAGGTCTGCATACCAGATCCTGCGAGACTATGCAGGAGCTATTAGAATTATTGATTCTCTCTCTTGTTTAATGCAAGCAATAACTCGTGGAAGGAGCGCAAACGGAGGAAACAGGTATGCTAGACTGAAATCCCAAGGAACCGCCAGAGCATCTATCAGAGCGGCCAGAGGATCCTTGACCTTGAACTGTACCTTGGAAAACTTCATCAGATCCAACACCGGCACCCCCATTTGAGGGCTAACCTGGAGAATACCTCCAGGTGGACTCTCCAGGATGAAATGTCTGTCTGCTCAGGAAATCCGCTTCCCAGTTGTCCACTCCAGGAATGTGGAAGACAGATAGACAAAAATTGTGAGATTCCGTCCACTGAATAATCTGTGCCACCTCCTTCATGGCTAAGGAACTCTGAGTTCCTCCCTGGTGGTTGATGTAAGCCACTGAGGTGATGTTGTCCGACTGAAACCTGATAAACCGAACTAAGGACAATTGAGGCCAAGCCATCAGAGCATTGTAAATCTCTATCAATGCCAAGATGTTTATGGGAAAAGCACACTGCTCCAGAGTCCATAGTCCCTGCGCCTTTAACGAGTCCCAGACTACTCCCCAGCCTAGCAGGCTGGCATCCGTGTTCACAATCACCCAGGAAGGTCTCTGGAAGCATGTGCCCTGAGACAGATGGTCCTGAGAAAGCCACCACGGGAGAGAATCTCTTGTCAACTGGTCTAGATTTATCCTTTGAGACAGATCAGAATGGTCTCCATTCCATTGTCTGAGTATGCATAATTGCAGAGTTCTCAAATGGAATCGAGCAAGGGGAATGATGTCCATGGAAGCGACCATCAGACCAATTACCTCCATACATTGATCCACTGATGGCCGAACAGTAGACTGAAGAGAGAGGCAAGAGGAGAGAATTTTGGATTTTCTGACCTCCGTCAGAAAAAATTTCATAGATAGGGAATCTATTATGGTCCCTAAGAAAACCACTCTTGTAGCTGGAACAAGGGAACTCTTTTCCAGATTCACTTTCCAACCGTGGGAACGTAGAAAAGACAACAAGACTCTCTGTATGAGAGTTTGCGTGTTGAAAAGATGGTGCCTGAACCAATATGTCATCCAGGTATGGCGCCACTGCAATTCCCCGAGACCCAATCACTGCCAAGAGAGTCCCCAGAACCTTTGAGAAAATTCTGGGAGCTGTGGCAAGGCCAAACGGAAGAGCCACAAACTGAAGGTGTTTGTCTAGAAAGGTGAATATAAGGAATTTGTGATGATTCCTGTGGATGGGAACATGAAGAAACGCGTCCTATGGTCATCATGAACTGACCCTCTTAGACCAAAAGAAGAATGGAACGAATGGTTTCCATTTTGAACGACGGTACCCTGAGAAACTTGTAGAGGCACTTTAGGTCTTAAATGGATTGAAAAGTTCCCTCTTTTTTGGGAACCACAAACAGATTTGAATAGAATCCTAGACCCTGTTCCCTTACTGAAACTGGAACAATCACTCCCAGGGAGGAAAAGTCCTGAACACAGTTCAAGAATGCCTCTCTTTTACCTGGTCTGCAGATAATCTTGAGAGGTGAAATCTGCCCCTGGGAGGGAACGTTTTTAATTCTATTTTCTAACCCTGAGATACTATGTCCACTGCCCAAGGATCTGGGACATCTCGTCTCCACGCTTGACAAAACAGGGAAATTCTGCTCCCCACTTGATCCGAACCCGGACCGGGTTCTTTGACTTCTCCTGCTTGGAAGAGGGAGAGGAAGACTTTTGACCTTTTAAGTTATGAAAGAAACGAAAATTACTTTGACGTCCTTTGAGTCTGTTCTTCTTGTCTTGCTGTAGAAAAAAACATTTTCCACCTGCAATATCAGAAATTATTTCTGCCAGGCCAGGTCCGAACAAGGTCTTCCCCTTGTAAAGAAACGCCAGAAGCTTGGACTTAGAGGTAACATCAGCTGACCAAGATTTTAGCCAAAATGCCCTGCAGGCTAGGATAGTGAAGCCAGACATCTTGGCTCCCAGTATAATAACTTGCATGTTAGCATCAGAAATAAAGGAATTGGCTAGTTTAAGAGCCTTAATCCTATCTTGTATCTCCTCCAATGGAGTCTCTACTAAAATTGATTCAGACAAGGTGTTGCACTAATAAGATGCCACACTTGCTACTGTGGCAATACAAACTGCAGGTTGCCATGGAAGACCTTGATGAACATACATCTTCTTCAAATAGGCTTCCAGCTTTTTGTCCATGGGGTCCTTAAAGGAGCAGCTATCCTCTATAGAGACCGTAGTTCTCTTAGCCAGAGTAGAAATAGCCCCTTCTACTTTAGGCACCATGCGCCAAGAATCTTTAATGGAGTCAGCAACAGGAAACATCTTTTTAAATATGGGAGACAGGGAGAAAGGAATCCCTGGCTTCTCCCATTCCAGTGAAATAATCTGGGATAGGAAAAACTTCCACAGAGGAAGGAACATCATAGTATTTATTAGGTTTACTAGACTTCTTAGGGTTGACAACGACAGAATTATCGGAGTTGCGCAAAGTAGCCAATACCTCCTTTAACAGTACACAAAGGTGTTCAAGCTTAAATCTGAAGTTTACTTCTTCAGTATCAGATGAAGGAATTATACTGTCCGAATCTGAGATTTCACCCTCAGAGGCTACAGGTGTATCCTCCTCATCAAACTTATGAGGGAGGGCAACCTGTGTAGCAGTACGTGGAACAGAAACCTTACTATCTGAATGTCTAATTTTCCTCTTGCGTTTTCCCAGCATAGGAAAAGCAGATAATGCCGCAGAAGATACCTGTGCAACAAAATCTGCAGTCAAATAAACTCTTCCAGGAGGCTGAGAGGAACTGCAGGGCACTGTATGTGATGCCATAGAGGCTTGGGACATTTGAGGAGAAAGCTGTGGCATTGCCTGAACAGCATCATCCTGAGAGACATTGGGCTCAGAGAACAACACTTTATCTTTAAATTGAAGTGTTCTAGCTAAGCATGCAGCACAGAATTGCATAGGCAAAACAATTATTGGTCCATGTCCATAATACTAAAAAAATTCCCCAAAGTGTAGAAATTTTTTAAATACACTGTCACTTTAAGAATTTTTAATACCACAAATTGGCTGCCAGAAGTCTCTAAAACGATCGTATAGTAGATCAACACTGAAGAGACTGAAATTCAATGACGCCGCTCCATGAATATCTGACAGCAGAGAGAAGTCACATGACCGGCAGAGAGGAAACTATGCAGCAAGGAAAAGGTGTGCGTTTCCCTATGCCTACAACATAAGATGCAAGTAGCTGCAGTTGGTTTCAAACTCAAGCAGTTTGTCAGTTAGTCTGTTCTAGCTAAACAAGCAAAGAAAACCAACTGCCAAATTTTAAGTTTATACTTAAATCCCTGAATAATACATAAGCCACACACATACTAATAAAGTATTTCAACAAAATTAGGCCAATGAGTAAAAACATCCCAATAAAGGCAAGATTACCCCCTAGTCTCAACATACATAATGTGGCTGCCCACTGCCAAAGAAAATCCTGTATAAAGGATTTAAAAAAATGTCCCCATCTACTGCATATGACATATTCTTCTGAAATGCAAGTCTCCAAGACCTAGAAGACAAAAGCACTTACCCGCAGTCTAGCTGTCCAGCAGGAAGACAGCTCACAAGGCATGAAAGGACACATACTCCTTACAGAGACCTGTAGCAAAAGAAAGAATAGAGTAAACAACTCTGGCTTTCTGTACCAAGGGCAGCATTGTGTTAGGAAACAAAGCAAGGACTACCTCACAACTTCCTAACTGCTTAAAAGTCACAACTACTATACTGAAGAGATTGACGTGGCTAAACCTTAATCCTTGCTTGCAGGAAAAAGTACCCGAAAAAGGAATTAATTTCTTCAGACACCAAACTTCACCTCCTCCATTGACAGAGGCAAAGAGAATGACTGGGGATTATGGGTAGGGGAGTGATACTTAACAGCTTTGCTGTGGTGCTCTTTGACTCCTCCTGCTGGCCAGGAGTGATATTCCCACTAGTAACTCAATGACGTTGTGGACTCTCCATATATTAGGAAAGAAAGAAGGATAATATAAGTAGAACTAATGTTTAAAACATAGTCTAATTAAACCATACTGTAGAAAAGTAGGGATAAACCATGAAGATGGAAATAAAAAAATGGAAATAATCCCTAAAACATACAGGAATGTGAGACAGGATAATTGGACATAATATTGATAACAATTCCCAGTATATACCAATACTTAAAAAGGAAAGGGATAAACCATGAACATGGTGACAATCTTAAACAAACATACAGTTACAATGCACAAACTGTAGAAATTTGTAACCACCAGTAGGTGTGTATAAATAATATATGAATCCCTGCTAAATAGAACAGAGAAAGAGATTAATCATATAAGAGACCCTCAAGATTTATCCACAGAATGAGAGGGAAATGTAATGAACCTTAACACATGATAATATAAGAAAAGGAGCATGCATTAGCAATA
This sequence comes from Bombina bombina, assembly GCF_027579735.1. Classification (NCBI taxonomy): domain Eukaryota; kingdom Metazoa; phylum Chordata; class Amphibia; order Anura; family Bombinatoridae; genus Bombina; species Bombina bombina. Next base: position 1,326,587,936 of record NC_069500.1, read on the forward strand.
AGTAGCCACCAGATGGTGACAAATACTAGTAAAAACACAGTATTTAGTATGAGAAAATAAATCATGAAAAATAAAAGAAAGACTCCCATAATAAAAAATGCATCCCTCATATCCTAGAGGCAGTATTATCAGTGGCACCAACAGAAATGTATGTCCACCGAAGCGGATCTCACTTACTATGTAGATGAGGTTGGAACAATAGAAACACAATTATTCTGTATAGAGCCCAACGCTCATGGCTCTGAAAACAAATACAGACCATACGTCTCCTATCCAGCAGAGCGAACGCTCACGGCTCCTCCACCGCATAGCAGACTAGCTGCGCCATAGTATCCGCCCACAATGTCGGTCTTCTAATATAAGGATAAAGGTACATAAATGCATATAATAAAATAGAGCTGACACAAAAGTGAAACACCTGAAGCTCAGCGCACCAGCAAGACCCCTCTAAATTATTAACTCGATAACAGATGAGGGGAGAAAATCTGCATTAGCATGCATTAGACAGCGCCTTATTATGTAAGTGCCATAACTGAGTGCTACATCAGTAGCGTAATATGGGACTTGCAGGTTCATGTGGGAAAACCTTTCAGTCAGAGAATTGACGCTTATTGTGATTGCCTAAAATAGCACTGCCAGAGAATATTTTCAAAAAAAGGCTGGAGGTAGACTCCTCTGATCTAGCTGGAGAAGCAGCCGCTACATCAGATAATGGCAAGTAGTGATGTTGCGAATAGTTCGCCGGCGAATAGTTCGATCCGCCCCCTATTCGTCATCATTGAGTAAACTTTGACCCTGTATCTCACAGTCTGCAGACACATTTCAGCCAATCAGCAGCAGACACTCCCTCCCAGACCCTCCCAGCTCCTGGACAGCAGCCATTTTAGATTCATTCTGATCCTGCATTCTTAGTGAGAGGAGGGATAGTGTAGCTGCTGCTGATTTTATAGGGAAATTGATAGCTAGGCTAGTGTATTCAGTGTCCACTACAGTCCTGAAGGACTCATCTGATCTCTGCTGTAAGGACAGCACCCCAAAAAGCCCTTTTTAGGGCTAGAACATAATTTTTTTTTTGCCTGTGTAATTTTGACTGTGAAACATCAGTCTGCTAGTGTAATCTAATTGAAGTTGCCTGCCTGCAATGCCACCACTCATATCTGTTGTAACAGTAGTGTAAATTTAAAAAAAAAAAACTTTTTTGACTGTGAAACTTCAGTCTGCTAGTGTAATCTAATAGCAGTTGCCTGCGTGTGTGCCAGGCCCACTTGCCAACTAGTGCCACCACTCATATCTGTTGTAACAGTAGTGTAAACTTTTTTAAAAAAAAAATTTTTGACTGTGAAACATCAGTCTGCTAGTGTAATCTAATTGCAGTTGCCTGCCAGCGTGTGTGCCAGGTCCACTTGCCAACTAGTGCCACCACTCATATCTGTTGTAACAGTAGTGTAAATTAAAAAAAAAAACTTTTTTGACTGTGAAACATCAGTCTGCTAGTGTAATCTAATTGCAGTTGCCTGCCTGCCTGCCAGCGTGTGTGCCAGGCCCACTTGCCAACTAGTGCCACCACTCATATCTGTTGTAACAGCAGTGTAAATTTAAAAAAAAAACTTTTTTGACTGTGAAACATCAGTCTGCTAGTGTAATCTAATTGCAGTTGCCTGCCTGCCTGCCAGCGTGTGTGCCAGGTCCACTTGCCAACTAGTGCCACCACTCATATCTGTTGTAACAGTAGTGTAAATTAAAAAAAAAAAACTTTTTTGATTGTGAAACATCAGTCTGCTAGTGTAATCTAATTGCAGTTGCCTGCCTGCCTGCCAGCGTGTGTGCCAGGCCCACTTGCCAACTAGTGCCACCACTCATATCTGTTGTAACAGCAGTGTAAATTTTTTAAAAAAAACTTTTTTGACTGTGAAACATCAGTCTGCTAGTGTAATCTAATTGCAGTTGCCTGCCTGCCAGCGTGTGTGCTAGGCCCACTTGCCAACTAGTGCCACCACTCATATCTGTTGTAACAGTAGTGAAAATTTTGTAAAAAAAAACTTTTTTGACTGTGAAACATCAGTCTGCTAGTGTAATCTAATTGCAGTTGCCTGCCTGCCTGCCTGCCTGCCAGCGTGTTTGCCAGGCCCACTTGCTAAGTGCCACCACTCATCTCTGTTGTAACAGTAGTGTAAATTTAAAAAAAAAAACTTTTTTGACTGTGAAACATCAGTCTGCTAGCGTAATCTAATTGCAGTTGCCTGCCAGCATGTGTGCCAGGCCCACTTACTAAGTGCCACCACTCATATCTGTTGTAACAGTAGTGTAAATTTTAAAAAAAAAAAAAACTTTTTTGACTGTGAAACATCAGTCTGCTAGTGTAATCTAATAGCAGTTGCCTGCCTGCCCTGGCGCCGCAACTGCCTCTGGGAACCTTACCATAGGTCTCAGACCGCACGTCTTGTAATTCTCTGTCTGGGAAATTATATATCTATCAAATCTATCTATTTATCTATCAAATCTATCTATCTATCTATCTATCTATCGTATCTATCAAATGTATATTGCATCTATTGATCTATCTAATCTATGTATCTATGTATCTATGTATCTATCTATCTCGTGGTTGTGCAAATGGACTGTTTGCGGTTGTTTGCGGTGCGTTAAACGGGGAGTTTGGTCTGTCACTGTGAAGCAGGCGTAACCCTTACACTACCTGATCAATACAACATCATACCTGATGTTTTAAAGCACGTTATTCCAAACAATTTAGGAATGTTAGGTGATTTATGCCCTTTATGGATTAAAACCAGACTCTGCATCAACTATGTAATTTTCCGTGGGAGTTTTGCCATGGATCCCCCTCCGGCATGCCACAGTCCAGGTGTTAGTCCCCTTGAAACAACTTTTCCATCACTATTTTGGCCAGAAAGAGTCCCTGTGGGTTTTAAAATTCGCCTGCCTATTGAAGTCAATGGCGGTTCGCCCGTTCGCGAACAGTTGCGGAAGTTCGAGTCCGCCGTTCGCGAACGGAAAATTTTACGTTTGCGACATCACTAATGGCAAGCATTGATGTTGTAAACATATAAGCATAACACAGTAAGTGTTAGCCTCCTCTACTGAAGCCGAAGTTGCCGCTGCTGTAAATGAGGAACATACCAGCTAAAGGAGCTAGAGTGTAGATGCTCCATTATAAAGGTCCACACAAAAAAATAAAAGCCTCAACCCCCTGTGTCATTTTTAATCCAAGTTGTTTTTTATTGGTATATTTCAAGAATACAAAATCCGTTCAGAGATACAGATCACAAATGACAATAACAAAATAAAACAGTCAAAATATCAAGTTAGAGTAACATTTTCTTAAAACATGTAAATTAGAAGTTAAGATAACCAAAGCATAGACAAGTAGAAAAACAACTGTCTACCATGCCATATCATAGTTTCAAACCAGTATTACACAACATGTCTGAAAAATGTACCGTCAATCAGTGAAAATTCTCTATCTGAGTGGGTAAGTATGTGAAGGTAAGTGGAAACTCCGTAGTGGGTGAGTGACTAAAGAGAGCTTTCTGAAGCTATATATTGAGTCCACATATTTTGTGCATTAATATAATGATCCCTAGTGTCCAATCTAAAAGCTTTATATTCCTCTAGTTCTATAAGATCGCTAACTTTGTTTCTCCACATTGTGATATTAGGGGGGGGTTTGGGATTTCCAGTTCTTTGCAATAAGTGCTTTAGCACTATTTGTGAATATGCGAAGCAAAATGATATGGGACTTGGAGGGGAGTTTGATGTGTTTATTTAGAAGAAATATTAAGGGATCAAAGGGGAGTATGAATTGGAAAATTTTCTCAATTTCACCAAGAAGAGTTCTCCAGAACCAAGTGATGCTGTTGCACCACCACCACATGTGGCCCATTCCACTCCCCGAGTGCCCGCAGCGCCAGCATCTATTCCCGGTTGTAGGGTATAGTTTATATAGTCGTCTAGGTGTAAGATACCAGTTATGAAGGATTTTATAATTCATCTCCAGAAGGGCTGCCGATGAGGAGGATGACATAGTGTTTATAAATATAGATGATGCTACTTGGGGAAGAATTATAACTCCTAACTCCCTTTCCCATGATTCGATCGCACCAGGTAAATACCCCGGGGGAGGTTGGGTTAAAATAGAATAAATTTTAGATAAGGTATGCCTTAGAGGGGTAGGTGATGTTATCAACGTCTCCAGTCTAGTCATAGGTCTGAGCATGTTATTGCTGGATTTATGAGTTGTAATATAATTATGAAGTCTTCTATAGTTGAACCAGTTGTTGGCCCAAGTGAAGTTCCGCTCCTGAAGTGTGGTGTGTGGGAGTAAGTGTTCATTCTCTGAGAGATGGTGTATCGCAATGTCGGAGTGTTGGTGTGGGTCGGAGGGGACAGTCCCCAAGTCAGCCAGAGAAAACTCAGTATTATGTGTCAGGGAAGTGAGTGGGGAGGGGTTGGATGAAAGGTAAGGGTTAATTTTATTCGTTTTCCCCCACTGTAATAAGGTCTCTTTAGTTATTGGATTGTCTACGTTGTGGATTATGTTTTCAAATCGGGGGGACCAGCATACAGAGCGGAGATTCAGGTCTTTATATGGATATTCTTCCAGGTGAACCCAACGTTTTTGAGATCCATGTATCCTCCAATCGAGGATCCTTTGGATATAGATGGCAGATCTGTATAATTCTAAATTGGGGACTCCTAGACCACCATGTAATCGGGGGGATATCATTATCTTATTATTAATTCTAGAGTGTCTGCCTCCCCAAATAAAGGAGTTGAACAGTCTTTGAATATTCGTGAGGTATCGTGGTGGGAGAGGGATCGGAAGAGCTTGCAGTACATAAAGGAGTCTGGGGAAAGCCGTCATTTTTATCGAGTTGATTCTACCCATCCATGACAGGTGTCTAGAGTGCCATGAGGAGAGTTCACGTTCTAAGGATGTCTTAAGGGGGATATAATTATAGCGAAATGTTGAATCTAAGTCTGCAGTGAGATTAATGCCTAAATATCTCAATGATGTTTTGCACCGTCGGAAGGGACATGTGAGTTCGATTTGTTGGGCAAGGGTGTCTGGTAGTGAAATCCCTATATACTCAGACTTAGACTGGTTAATGGTAAAGCTGGTTAGTTCATGAAAAAGTGACAATTCATCTAGGAGTATGGGTATTGACTTATCCGGAGATGTGAGGGAAAACAGCACGTCGTCTGCGAAGAGGGATAATTTATAAGTTTCTCCCCCAACTGATATACCCTTAATGTTTGGGTTTTGTCTGACTCTGGCAGCAAAAGTCTCCAAAAGACATATAAATAGTAAAGGGGACAAAGGGCACCCCTGCCTGGTGCCGTTAGTTATTGGGAAGGGACGGGACAGGATGCCATTCAGGGAGATTCGGGCACTGGGGTTGTTATATAAAGCAAAGAGTCTATGGAGCATAAGTTCGCCGAGTCCCATGGATTTCAGTGTGGCCCTAAGGAAGGACCATCGAACTCGGTCAAAGGCCTTCTCCGCATCGGTTGACAACCAGACTGCGGGAAGGCCCTGTCTTTTGGAGTGGATAAGTAGGTGGAGATTTCGGACTGTGTTGTCCTTAGCCTCCCTGAGTGGGACGAAGCCAACTTGGTCTTGGTGGATGAGCTGGGGGAGGTATTGGTTTAGTCTAATAGCTAACATTTTAGCGAATATTTTTATATCTGCGTTTAGCAGAGAGATTGGCCTATAGTTAGGGATATGATCTAGGGGCTTATTTGGTTTCGGTATTATTGAAATATGAGCTTGGAGGGATTGAGGGTGGAAGAAATTGTCATTATCAATGTCAGAGAAATGTGATAGGAGGTGGGGACCAAGGATGTCTATAAATTTAGAGTAATATGAGTGACCAAAGCCATCTGGGCCTGGAGCTTTGCCAGGCGGGAAGGAGAGGATAGCCTTTCGGAGTTCCTTTAAGGTGAAAGGGGATTCTAGGTTTAATTTTTGGTCTTCTGTCAGGGAGGGGAGATTAAGTGAGGTAAGGTAGTTGGTTATGTCTGAGGGTGAAGGTGGAGTGTTTTTCCTGTCTAAATTATAAAGGTCCTCGTAATAGGATTTGAAATTATCTGCTATGTCGGAAGAGGTGGACCAAGTTTTGCCTTTATTATCTTTTATAGTCATAATATATCCCTTAGAGGACTTATTTCGTAATAAACGTGCCAGAAGCTTGCCCTGTCTATTTCCCCCTTCGTAAAATCGTCTCCTAAGGAAGAGAGCTCTACGTTTGGCTTCTAGGCCTAAAAGGAGGGCCAACTGCCTCTGTTTATGAGTGATATGTTCGAGTAGCGAATGGGCCTTTGGGTGTCTCTTATGTGTGTCTTGGAGTTTGTCTAGTTCTTCTAATAAATTACTGAGTGCCAAGGAGTTTTGTTTGGTTATTCTCGCTTTGAGCGCGATTAATTCTCCCCTAATAACGCACTTATGTGCTTCCCAAATTTGGAGGGGGGTGACATCAGGTGTGACATTTAACTGAAAATAGGATTCAATTTTCTCTTGGATGTGAAGTTTGGAAATTGGGTCTGTCAGTAATGTTTCGTCAAGTCTCCAAGTGCGTTCTGGTCTCTGTGTAGTGGGCCAAGTTAAAGAGCAACTAACCATTGCGTGATCTGACCAGGTTATGGGGAGGATATTAGAGGATTGGACTAAGGCTAAGCTAGTGACGTCAATCATGAAGTAATCGATGCGGGAATAAGTTTGATGGGGATGGGAGAAGAACGTATAGTCTTTAACATTTGGGTGGTGAATTCGCCAGGCATCATGGACATTTAATTTTGAAATATGGGATTTAATTAATTTTAACGTCTTTTGGGGTATGGATGACGTTCCAGAGGAGCAGTCTAAATCCGGGTTTAAAGCTAAATTAAAATCTCCTCCTACAATCAGACAACCCCTAGACATTTCAGAAACTATGTTAGTGGTTCTAAGGAAGAACGGGGCATCTCCAGAGTTAGGGGCGTATACGTTAGCAATGGTTATGACTTTATTGAATAGTCGGCCAGTAATCACTATTAGTCTTCCTTCTTTATCTCTAAAAATATTAGTGAGATGGAAGGGAATCTGTTTACGTATCAGAATTCCTACACCGTTGTGTTTTGTAGAATGTGATGAGAGAAAGACTTGGCCGAATTTCCTAAGGGACTGCATGGGTTCTCTGCCTTTCTTAAAATGGGTCTCTTGGAGGAGGATAATATCGCTTTTAAGTCTATGATAGTCTCTCAAGGCTTGGGATCTCTTCTGGGGGATATTTAGCCCTTTAACATTATGGGACAGTAAATTGATAGTCCTAGGTTGTACAGTCATATCTTATATATTCAAGGGTGACTATAGTTAAATAGGATGCTGGGACACTCGGGGAGCAGCATAGGGTGATTATAGCTAAATGTTGTAGAGAGTAAATGTGTGTATTAGTGCGGGAGGTGAGTAGTACCCTGTGTATTATCTGTGAGAACAATTGCTGAATAGAAACAAAGAATTCTTGGAAATAAACATACTGATATATAAATGAACAGTACAAAAAAACAATTGTATGCAAAATTCGACTGGTATTAGGTGTATATAGACATTCAGAAACAGTTATGACATTTCTAGTAAAAACGGATTGCTTAAATGTGAGCATATGAAAAAACAAGCATAAATAGAAACTTAAAATTTTATGGTAACAAATGGTGGTCGTGAAGTTCTGACATGACACCATTCAAGGGGGTGGAATGATGTCGGGGAACTTCTATGGCATTCGTAAGGTATATGACCGGGAAATATCATTTATAATAAAAGTGTAGATGAACCCAACTGAACAGTTAAACACATTAAACTAGGGTGAAATAAAACAAGAGTTCGAAATGATCATACGATACCCTGGGAGCTTCAAGGCTGATGTCGGTTCACAGGAGCTTAAGATCAAAATAGCAACTGCGTTTATCACAGTAATAGTCTGTAAGCCTAATGTCCTATAAGGAAGGGAGGTGAGGTAGCGTTGCTAGAGGTGTCAGGTATCTTCGTCTGGTGTAGGGAGGCCGGTCTTGCGCCTCTTGGGGGCCACCCTAGACCAAGGAATTCTTTGCTCTCTTGAAGATCCTTCCTCCGGGTGATTCCTCAGGAGTGGAGGGTCTATGACTGTCTCTGGTGGCAGCTCGAATGAGAGGTTAAGTTTTTTTGATATGTGGTCTAGGTCCGGAAAGCTTTTATATATCACTTGCCCTCCGTTGTGCGAGATTATAAGGCTAAATGGAAAGCCCCAGCGATATCGTATGTTGTTTTCTTGTAGAACCTTAGTTATAAAACGGACCTCTCTCCTACGCTGGATTGTTTGAGGGCAGAGATCTTGGAATATCTGCAAATTGTGGTTGTGAAATTGGATTACTCTTCTGGTCCTGGCCGATTGCCACATCTCTTCTTTTACAGTGTATTTCAGAAATTTGAGAACAACATCTCTTGGGGGAGCAGGAGGTCTGCTGGGAGGTCTAAGGGCCCTATGTATTCTTTCAATGTCTTCTGGCAGAAGATTGGGAGATTGAGGGAGAAGAAACTGAAAGAGTTCTGTGACATATGTTCTAAGTTGATCTTGTGAGACCTCCTCTGGGATCCCACGTATTCGCAGATTGTTCCTCCGGCCTCGATTTTCGAGGTCTTCTATTTTATCAGATAGGCTTTGAAGCATTGAGTCATGTATAGACAGTTGGTTAGAGTTTGTACTGACCATGTTGTTAAGGTGGTCTTGGCCGTCCTCCAAAAATTCCATTCTAGAGCCTAGTTCGTTAAGGTCTTTCTTTAAATCTTTAATCTCATCTTTGATGAACTTTTTTAGTGATTCAATGTCTGATTTAGATGGGAGGCCAGCGATCTGCGATTGTATAGACTGTAAAGGGTCCTGTGTAGAAGAAGCAGGAGCCGGGATGGTGGATGCTGGTTCTTGAGAGTGCATAGTTTCTGGAACTGATGGTTCGTGTGGATGAAAAAATGAAGAAACTGATGGCCCCAACTGTTTGTTTTGCTTGTCTGACTTATTGCCTTTTCTGCTGGTCATGTTATGGTTGAGGGTGGCCGTATTGTTAGGCAATGCGGTGAGAGGGATCGTAACCAGAGGAGTGATCTAACTATGCGTACAACTGTGGTGGGAAGCAGTTGTTTGAGGCCTAAAAGCGGGTCCGTAGGCCCGAGTTCACCTAAACATACGTCACAGGTTAGTCTATTGTCAGATAAGGCCCCAGTGAGTGCTCCGGTAAGTGCTTTAGAATTCAGAGGTAGTATCTCCGTGTGCTGTATGTGAGAGCCTGGAAGCTAGGCGTTATGTATGCCAGAATAATACCTGTCTTCTCACGTGTCGGCCCGGCTGGATCTGGTACCGCCGTGTAGCTCGTAACTCAACTCCCTTTACTGGTCACATGCGGGAGTAAAAGTGTAGTCGCCCACAATGAGGGATTAAGGGAGATGGTTATCTCTGTGTGGTGAGGCGGCGGGTTCGTGTCCTGTTATTTTCAGTGCTTCTTATATTGTATGCAGCAAGATGGCGGCCGCGACCTTTGCTCCGGCGGTCTTCTGTGTTTAAATTAAGTCCATTATGCCCAGAATTAGTTACAGATCTCAGGCCAGCTATTTAGAGGGTCATAGTATAGACGGTCATAGCCATATTGGATTATAAAATGCTAATTTGTATGCCATAAAAGGCCCGACAGCTCCGGAGCTTAGTTACACTGCTTCCATGCTCCAGCACGGCGCAGCTCCGCCCCCAACCCCCTGTGTCATTTTTAACTGTAAAAAAAACTATAAGGGTAGTTGAGTTATGTCAGAGGAAAACACCCAATAATAAGTGAACCGGAGCCTATTTAAGGAGATGTCGGTAGATCCAAGCTGCTCTGAATAACTGATATCCCCAACTGGGGATATAACTAAGGTTTCCAGACCTATCTAAGAGGCCAATGGAGGTGCCAGTTGGTCACCCTTCAAAGTTCTCCCTTTCCCTGATGACAGTAACAGTTATAACTGCCAAGGGAAGGGTTTAAATAAGGATATAAATGGACTTACCCTCCAAGGTCTTCTGCTGTGGAGCAGACATCACTTCCCAGTCTGTCAGCCTCAATCGACCGCTGGCAGGGACATGGAGCGAAAAGAAAAAGCAGAGTAACCAACCCTGGTTTTCTATATAGGGGTAGCATAAATGTTAGAAGTAAAGTAAAGACTACCTCGCCGCCTTCTAACTGCTAAAAACCACCACTACTCTTACTAAAGAGATTGATGTGGACACAGCTAGACCCCAATCCTTGCTTGCAGGGAAAAGTACCCATTGAAAGGATTAAATTCTTCAGACACTGACTTCGCACATCCTCCATTGACAAAGCCAAAGAGAATGACTGGGGATTATGGGGAAGGGAAGTTACACTTAACAGCTTTGCTGGGGTTCTCTTTGCCTCCTCCTGCTGGCCAGGAGTTAAATATCCCACTAGTAATTGGAATGAAGTTGTGGACTCTCCATGCCATAGGAAAGAAAAAAAATCTACTTCTCTCTTGAAGCTGAGAATACGTGCATTGCATTGTCTTTTTATCATGTATTTGATAATTGTGCAAATATACTGTATTTACTGGTCCTTTAAGGCTATGTTTTTTTCCTGGTGGTAGAAATATGACTCATATTGCAAAAGAGAAGCTGTGGCTGCAACGGAAACTCTGGGTCTGCATGAGGTTCCAGGCCACTGAATCGTTTTTATGCTGTACATTTCTACATACCATCTGCAGCCATCTAGGACTCAGTTACGTGCAGTGATAGGAGGCAGAGGAGGCAGCGCCTCCCCTGTCAAATCATAAAAAAAAGTTTTTAAAATGTAATTAAAAATAAATAAAAGTTTTCTGGTGTTGTGCATGAACTTAAGACTACGCCCCCCCAAAGGTATCCCCCCACCCCCTCCCTCCGATCCTGGCATGAATCCCATCATCCATGTTGCGCAACTAAGGAGAGGCAGTGAGCCGTTCAGCTGCCCTCCATTGATTGTGCAAGATGGATGCTTGATACTGGGATACTAACTCTATGAGGTAGCGCCACCCAGTGGTATCTTTTGCAGCCAATACTAAGCTCCATTAGAGGCGGCTATTCAAAGCGCCTCTATGCTGGAGCTAACAGACAGCCAATCAGTGCTGCCGGGAGTGCCTGACATCACAATCACGTGGTGACCGTATCTCCTGTCTGGGGAGGCGTGCCAAGCGTGGTGGACCGTGGAAGTGAGTCGGACTGGCAGGAACTTGGAAGTGAAGGAGCCGCTGCCAAGGATGTTCCTAGTGCCGACTCATGTGTGACCAAATGGCCAGGCGGTGTTGCAGGAGAGAGGGTGCCAGTAAGACAGCAGATGGCGGGAGCGAGAACACAGGGGCAATGACAGCGCGCACAGAGACAGCACAAGGGATATACAGTGACAGAACAGAGAGAGGTGATGCGCGCAAAAGACAGCCTATCACTCTGGGAATGCTGGGCTTAGACTGGAAAAAAGGTGAGACAGGAAGAGGCATGATACTAACTTGTGCACGATATGTAGAATATTTATATAAAATATTAATATAACACAAATCTGATGAGACACACTCTATTCATGTACTTATATGTTTATAGCATATAACGGTAATATTCTTCTGTAAGTCTGCAAATATATATGTGTGTTTTCTTATATGCAGATATTCATTTCTGTGTTTCTATGTTACACTATATAGTAATACAACGCATGTAAATACATAATATAGTTTTTATATATATATATATAACTGTCTCCCCCCCCTGTGTCTCTCCCCCCCTCCCCTGTGTCTCTCTCCCCCCTCTCCTGTGTCTCTCCCCCCCTCCCCTGTGTTTTTCCCCCCTCTCCTGTGTCTCTCCCCCCCTCCCCTGTGTCTCTCTCCCCCCTCCCTTGTGTCTCTCTCCCCCCCTCCTCTGTGTCTCTCTCCCCCTCCCTTGTGTCTCTCTCCCCCCCTCCCCTGTGTCTTTCCCCCCCTCTCCTGTGTCTCTCCCCCCTCCCCTGTGTCTCTCTCCCCCCTCCCTTGTGTCTCTCTCCCCCCCTCCTCTGTGTCTCTCTCCCCTGTGTCTCTCTCCCCCCTCCCCTGTGTCTCTCTCTCTCCCCCTCCCCTGTCTCTCTCTCTCCCCCTTCCCCTGTCTCTCTCTCTCTCTCCCCCTCTCCTGTCTCTCTCTCTCCCCCCTCTCCCCTGTCTCTTTCTCCCCCCTCTCCCCTGTCTCTATCCCCCCTGTCTCTCTCTCCTCCTCTGTCTCCCTCCCTCTCCCCTCTGTCTCTCTCCCTCTCTCCCCCCTCTGTCTGTCTCTCTCTCCCCTCTGTCTGTCTCTCTCTCCCCTCTGTCTGTCTCCCCTCCGTCTCTCTCTCTCTCTCCCCTCTGTCTCTCTCTCTCTCCTCTGTCTCTCTCTCTCTCCCCTCTGTCTCTCTCTCCCCTCTGTCTCTCTCTCTCCCCTCTGTCTGTCTCTCTCTCTCCCCTCTGTCCCTCTCTCTCTCCCCTCTGTCCCTCTCTCTCTCCCCTCTGTCCCTCTCTCTCTCCCCTCTGTCTCTCTCTCTCTCTCCCCTCTGTCTCTATCTCTCTCCCCTCTGTCTCTATCTCTCTCCCCTCTGTCTCTATCTCTCTCCCCTCTGTCTCTATCTCTCTCCCTCTGTCTCTCTCCTCTCTCTCTCTCCTCTGTGTGTGTCTCTCTCTCCCCTCTGTCTCTCTCTCTCCCCTCTGTCTCTCTCTCCCCTCTGTCTCTCTCTCTCTCCCCTCTGTCTCTCTCTCTCTCTCCCCTCTGTCTCTATCTCTCTCCCTCTGTCTCTCTCCTCTCTCTCTCTCCTCTGTGTGTCTCTCTCTCTCTCCCCTCTCTCTCCCCTCTGGGTCTCTCTCTCTCTCTCTCTCTGTGTCTCTCTCTCCCCTCTGTCTGTCTCTCTCTCCCCTCTGTCTCTCTCTCTCTATCTCTATCCCTCCCCCTCTGTCTCTTTATCCCCTCTGTCTCTCTTTATCCCCTCTGTCTCTCTTTATCCCCTCTGCCTCTCTTGATCCCCTCTGTCTCTCTTGATTCCATCTCTCTCTCTCTGTCTCTCCCTTTCTCCCTCCCCCTCTGTCTCTCTCTCCCTCTGTTTCTCTCTCCCTCTCCCTCTGTCTCTCTCTCTATCCCCTGTCTCTCTCTCTATCCCCTCTGTCTCTCTCTCTCTCTCTCTATCCCCTCTTTCTCTCCCCTCTGTGTCTCTATTTCTCTCCCTCTCCCCCTCTGTCTCTCTCTACCCATCTCTCTCTCCCTGTCTCTCCCACCCCCTCTGTCTCTCTCCTTACATGTCTCATTCTCCCCCATGGTCTCTTTCTCTGTCTCTCTCCCCTCTGTCTCTCTTTGTGTCTCTCTCTCCCCTCTGTCTCTCTGTATCTCCCACCCCCTCTGTCCAATTTACATCTAATATCTAATTTCCTTCATTCTCTTGATATCCTTTGTTGAAAATCATATCTAAATATGCTGTACATTGCTATTTCTTCAACAAAGGATATCTAAAGAATGAAGGCATATCCTAGCCAGTGCCTCACCTGCCTCTGACCTCACTGCATGTCACTGCTAGGACTAAAAATATGTGCTGGTGCATTTGGTATTCAACACTTGTTCAACATGGTATCTGAAAGCACCACTGACGTAACCTGACTTAGCCCACAACTCCCCAGTCACTAACACTTTACAGGAATAGCTGAGAGGTGTGGGACTGGGAAAGATGCATGCTGTCAAACAATATAAAAGTTCTGTTGGTTATCTAGATTTCTAACTTCCCTGCAATGGCTAATTTTATACTTTTTACTCATCCCTAAGGCTGTCTAGTATAATACACTAATCTAAAGCATCAAATTAAAAAAGGCAAAACAAACCGATGCCAGTATTACTAAATGTTGTTATAATGTTTGTTACAATTAATTTGTGATTTTATAGATCCCTTAAGCAAAAAGACCTGCATTCAAATGCATAGTTAAAATAATTTTGTTACCAAAATTAGCATTGTTTTGTATACCCTTCAAAAATCCAATGAT